>NC_084548.2:53330000-53630000 GCF_033978685.3 Nerophis lumbriciformis
AAAAAGCACTGCTAACATGTGCATATCGATTAAAAAAAAAAGTTTTAAACTTAACAAAACTGTCCGTTGTTCGTCGCCACACACACCACCGCTCTCATGTCTGCGTATTTAAGGTTCCAGGAACTCCATGGGGACTCGGTTTTATTATTTTTATTTCCGTAGTTATACTCATTAAACAATGTATTCGAAGCAACATGACAATCGAAGCTTGTTTTTAATCAAATAAATGAATAGCATTAATTAATCGTTGCACCCCTAGTTAGTAGCCCTCAAAGAAAAGCAAAACAGATTGCAAAACAATTGTGATGTTGATGATCCTTCATGTATTGTTTGTATGATTGTTAGATCTCATGCGTTTCTCATTGACAATAAATATTTGTATTTGCTCGTTTTATGACCAACTTTAGGGTCTGTTTCCCTCAGCAAAACACATTTCTGGATGAGTGCATGTTCGACCACCACATGCAAACATAAGAAGATCTTCTGACAGCGGACAGGCTATTTCCCGAATATCAGAACACAAAGAACAGAGGGTCAATTGAGGGCAATGATAGGAGACATTATGGAGACAATAACGCTTCTTTCATGGGGCTGCAGATGAACATAAGCTGGGGGGGATTTTGACTTTACTGAGACAAAGACAGTTTTGTGAGGGACAAAAATAAAACATGTGATCACAAAGGTCATTCAAGAGGCGTTCCCCGTTCAACCTCATCTTTTATTGCTGGCTCTGTATCAAGATAATTAAGTCATTTGATATTATTTCACTTCAATATCTCAGCTATGAGTATTGGCTTTGCAGAGATTGCTTTCTACTGTGGGCTGGGATTTATCAGTTTTTCCAATTTAGAACTGCCAATATGGCATTTGATGCCCGTGGGGTACCTCAGCCATATTGTCACCTCTGGAAGTTGTAATATAGATAATATCCACAAATCAGGCAAGTTCCCATACAGGGGAACCTTGTTTTACCAACCCCTCATTATACAAAGTTTTCATTCAATGAACCACAGACGAGATAAAAATATGCTTCGTAGTACGAACCTTGTCTCAGTGTTCATGCAGCCATTTTTAAGTGTTTTGTTAGCCTTTTTACAGCATTTTTTCTAGTTTTTCTAACTCAACCGGAGTCCAAAGAAAAGTAATCGACAAACAATTAAAAACCTTTTTTTTTTTTAATTAATCAATCCAACAAACTATTACACAATACCATAATAATACAATTCCAATTCCAAAAATTGTATATATGTTATAGACATAATATAATATATCTGTATATATATTATTCTGTACACATATTATGTATATATTCGTATATATGTTAGATTTTTTGTCGCTATATTAATCTATTTATACCTGCATTGTCCTTTCCATCCTTACACTTTCCATCATTGTAACTGAGCTACTGTGTTGAACAATTTCCCTTTTGGATCATTAAAGTTTGTCTAAGTCTAAGTCTAAGTCTAAGTCTAAAACCAAACCCGGCCCAGCAACATTCAGAATAGCAATCAACAGAGCAATTGAGAGGATACACAAACATGACACAAAACCATCCAAAAGTAGTCAAACAAAAATGAATAATATCAACAACAGTATCAATAATAATAAGAATTCCGACATAGCAGTGATTAGAAATCCCTCATTGACATTATCATCACAGCCATTTATAAAAAAAAATAAAAACATAACAAAAAATAACAATAGTGTCACAGTATCTTACACTTGCATCACATCTCATAAGCTTGAAGACATATTGCGTCCAATATTTTCTACAAAGATAAAATATGTCATGTTTTAGGTTTATTTAATAGTTAAAACAAATTTAAATAATGGACGCCATATTCCAATGTGTGGTTTTGAACATTCTGGAAATATCCACAGCATTGTCGACACTGCCTCCAACCCCTATCCCTTCCTTCTGCTGCACGCCAACGAGTTTAACCAACAAAGTAAAGTGGATTTATATTTTTATTCCTCATTATTAGAGCGACCTGGTTGTTAAAGTTAAGGAGTTTTGTGATGTCAAACTGTAAGTGCACCACCATGCTAGTGACAGTGTGTGCGGGGAGTGTGTTGGCAGGGCGGCTGCAAATGAAGACAGTTCACCTTGTTGTTGTTTTGTCTTTGTTATTGAGTAGAAAGTTGATCTATTAACCGCCTGTTTATGTTTGTTTGATACACTACTTTATATTGTGTTCAAACTGGACTAACTTTTACTGAAATATGGACTTTTGTCGAGGCTGGAGCCCATTATTTTGGCCCCCTCTCCTTACATGGAGAGGTACCAGTCTGGAGGACGTGCTAGCTGTCTAAGTCGTGACCTGGAGTGGACCATTCCTCAATGACATGGATGAAGACCTTCTGCTTGCCCCCCAATGGACTGGACTCTCACATTATCATGAATAATGCAATAACTGTACCATTACCAAGGTTTTTTTTTTTTCCCATTTTGGGCTTTTGGAGGATTTTTTTTTCCAAGTTTGGAGCCCGAATCAAATCGGGCCATGTCATTTAGGTTTGTGCAGCCCTTTGAGGTACTTGTGATTAAGGGCTGTATAAATAAACTTGGATTGCTTGATATTTATGTTTACATTTCTTATGGGTCAATTAGTTTCAATATACACATGTTTGCATTTACGAACCCTGTTCATTATGTTTGTACATGCAGGTTCCATTGTATATCCATCCATCCATTTTCTATCGCTTGTCCCTTTTCGGGGTTCGCGGGAGGTGCTGGAGCCTATCCCAGCTGCACACGGGCAGAAAGCGGGGTACAGCCTGGACAAGTCGCCACCTCATCGCAGACAACATTCACACTCACATTCATTCACTAGGGCCAATTTAGTGTTGCCAATCAACCATGATTGGCAACAATCAACTCTTTGGAGGTGGAAGAAAGTAAAAAAACTCCACACAGAAAGATCCCGAGCCCAGGATCGAACCCAGGACTTTTGTATTGTGAGGCACACGTACTAACCCCTGTACCACCGTGCTGCCCTCCATTATATAAGACAACTGCAATAATAATGTTCCAGCTTCTTCGTGGACATTCCAATTACGGAAAGAGCAAAGTTTGCCATGTAAGAAGAGATGAAGATGGTTGAGTGAAACTGGAATATAAATCCAATCCATACCGGTGCTCTCACGTTGAAATCAATCTTTCCATCTGCAGCCTGCCTTCTCGTGTGCAGGCCTCCACATATATAATTAGAGGCAGCTGGCCTGTCAATCAATCCGACCCCGAGCTCCCTAAATCACCTCAATGTATTCTCCTGCAAGCCCCCTGACAGCATGGCGACACAATCCCCCCCTCCTTTGACACACAGCGGCCCCGCTCGCCATCAAACAGCAACCTGGGGAGTTCCTTGCAAGGCTTTTGAACGTTTGGTAATTGTAGGCCTCTATGACGCTAGAAAAAACATGAAAGAGTTGATTCAACATAGGCTGACCATATTCTGAAATCCCAAAAAGAGGACACATACAGTATATGCGTGCCAAGGTGAAAATTTGCCAATGATATTCGAACTTGCTTTATAAATAATATATTTATTTAAATGAAGCATTTTTTTTCTCCTCTGTTGACAGCAATGTTGGCGCAAGGAATTTTTAAAATGGGGTCCCTCAGTAAATTTTTGGGGTCCCACTTTTTTGTAAGCGTTTTGAAAACAAATGATAAACGTGTGCTTTATCCTGTTATAGCTCACATTCTATATTGTGTTTTGCAAAAAGGTTGTCATAAACGTTACTTAATTCATTAAAAGAAATAATAATAAAAAAGAACACAAATTTGTATGCATATGTAAATGTATTCAGATATAAACATTTATTCACTTTCTTCTTTCCTTCATGGATCTAAACTTTACCGCTGCTGGTAGTTTTTTCTATGTTTTTATTTAATAAGTTGTAGGCGGGGCAGCACGGTGGAAGAGGGGTTAGTGCGTCTGCCTCACAATACGAAGGTCCTGAGTAGTCGTGAGTTCAATCCCGGCCTCGGGATCTTTCTGTGTAGAGTTTGCATGTTCTCCCCGTGACTGCGTGGGTTCCCTCCGGATACTCCGGCTTCCTCCCACCTCCAAAGACATGCACCTGGGGATAGGTTGATTGGCAACACTAAATTGGCCCTAGTGTGTGAATGTGAGTGTGAATGTTGTCTGTCTATCTGTGTTGGCCCTGCGATGAGGTGACGACTTGTCCAGGGTGTACGCCGCCTTCCGCCCGATTGTAGCTGAGATAGGCTCCAGCGCCCCCCGCGACCCCGAAGGGAATAAGCGGTAGAAAATGGATGGATGGAAGTTGTAGGCGTATTTATTTCAGTATAAAAGTGTAAAAAGTGTTTTGCTTGGGTCATGAAATGATGATAATGGTGTGCCAGGGCATACATACATTTTATATTTAACACTTAAATCTCTGGAGTCTATCTCTCGTTTCAAAATGTTTTAGTTTTTTTTTATGTTGTTTTTTTGTTTGTTTGTTTTCCGCCCTTTTTTGTCAAACAAAACTATGTTTTTAATGGCAAACACACAAAATATGCAAAATCTTCCACAAAAAATTATTTTTCAAAGTGATATATTTGATGTGAAGTAATCGGAACCTTGGATAGGTCAATCATTCATAATAACATCAATATTATGTTTTGAGCAATGACAGTTTGAAAGAAAAAAAAACACAGCTTGTTTTAATTAGTCAACTAACTTTTTCTAAATTACATTTCACCTTTAAGCTTTTTTATTTCTCTTTTGTTATGTTTTTGTTTATTTTAATAGTATTTTTAGAATGTGCCGTGGGCCTTTAAAACATTAGCTGTGGGCCGCAAATGGCCTCTGGGGCACACTTTTGACTGTTATAGATAATAAAAAATTAAATCTGATAAATCTATCGATACAAAGCAGAGCCTGGCGTTTATCATAACTCTCTCACTCTCTCTGTCTCTGCCCCTCCCTCACCAATGCTGCTGCGCACACCTTCGCCATTTGATTTGTTTTTAACCCCTTCTTAACCCTGGACGTACATTGAAAATACACGCAACCCTAACTCAAAATACCGGACATTTGAGGCCGCAAAAGAGGACATGTCCGGGGAAAAGAGGACGTATGGTCAGTCTAATTCAACATAATGGATCTTGCTTTACCCCAATCAGCAATCATTACTTGAATATTCACAAACACCAGAGAATGTTCCGGAAAGTGCATGAGTGGAGAAGCTGCCTCGAGGCTAAAAGAAAAAGAAGTGGCTCTTGACTGAAAGCAGACCTCAGCTTCCTCCGACCCCATGCAACACTCTGACATTAGCATCCCATGAACATTCATGCAGGAAGAGCTGAAATATCAATATCCAATTCCAAAGTGAGAGTGTGTCTTCCTCTCAAGTCGTATTTGGAATACACCGAGCTCTTAATTCAGGCTAATTTATATGCAAACATAATAAACCTGCGCGGTGTTTGAACTGTGTTTTTAGCATTGGTAATTAAAACGACGTCAGGTTTCATCAGAATAGTGTAAAAAGAAGTTTAGCCTTTACAGGACACTCACTGAAACACTAAAACAATATATTACTATGATTATATACAATGGGAGAGTGGCAGTGCCAGCAACCTGAGGGTTCTTGGTTCGATCGCCACCTTCTACCAACCTCGTCACGTCTGTTGTGTCCGTGAGCAAGACACTTCAACCTTGCTCCTGATGGGTCGTGGCTATAGGGCCTTGCACAGTGTGTGAATGTGTGTGTGAATGGGTGAATGTGGAAATAGTGTCGAAACGCTTTGAGTACCTTGAAGTTAGAAAAGCGCGATACAAGTATAACCCATTTAACATTTATATTTTTACCTGTTTAATAAATGTTTATGTATCCGTACAAACCATTGTATGAGTTGCATGCACCAACATTCTGGGTATAAATTACCCGATTATCAAAATAGATTCATAGAATGAGCTGACATGGTATCTACAAAAACTATTTCCAAGTAAAGTTCATTAACTCCGTTTGTAACATTTGAACAAGACAGACGGAAAAAAAAGCAGTGGAACTGGAAAGTACATTTTTATTCTGGTACTGAAATATCTGCGTCTCACATCCGACAGTTGGTTAAAAATGACAATAAAGCAAGCTAATCTAACCTAATCTAATCTCATCATACCTAACAATTATTCCATTACATTTGATAATGATAAATGATAAATGGGTTATACTTGTATAGTGCTTTTCTACCTTCAAGGTACTCAAAGCGCTTTGACACTATTTCCACATTCACCCATTCACACACACATTCACACACTGATGGCGGGAGCTGCCATGCAAGGCGCTAACCAGCAGCCATCAGGAGCAAGGGTGAAGTGTCTTGCCCAAGGACACAACGGACGTGACTAGGATGGTAGAAGGTGGGGATTGAACCCCAGTAACCAGCAACCCTCCGATTGCTGGCACGGCCACTCTACCAACTTCGCCACGCCGTCCCTTGATGATAATCTTCTCTTAATAATTGTAGATTATTTTGAGTAATGAAATAGTTCAAATGGTATACTGTAATTAAAAGAAAAAAGAAAATGCATTAAATAAGGCGTGTGGTATAAATTTAACAAAGGGTTGGGATTAATTAAATATGGAATTATTCAATGCTAAAATTATATAATATTTGATAAATGTACAATATTTAGAGCAGTGGTTCTTAACCTTGTTGGAGGTACCGAACCCCACCAGTTTCATATGCTCATTCACTGAACCCTTCTTTAAGGAAAAATAAAATTATGTTTCTTTTTCAAATCCAAGACAAATTTATATGTTTTTGGTAACACTTTAGTATGGAGAACATATTCTAAGTAACAAAGATTTAATTTAGAGTTATTTGGTTAGGGTTAGGGTTAGAGGGTTAGGGCCAGGGTTAGAGGGTTAGGCTTATAATAAGGCCATGCCGAATAAGGCATTAATAAGTACTTAATAGTGACTAGTTAAGAGCCAATATGTTACTAATTTGCATGTTAATAAGCAACTAATTAATGGTGAATATGTTCCCCATACTAAAGTGTTACCATGTTTTATTACTGGTTCACAAAATGAACCGTGCATGAACATCACCTTGTTCAAAGAACAAAACCAACACAGTGCATAAACTCACAACAAATTACACACCTGCAAATCAGTCAGCTGTTTCCCTATCCGTAATACGCCGATAGGGAGAAGTTTTTATTCACACGATGATTCGGGTGTGTCTTGACCTCCGCCAAACCCCTGAACCAGACTCACCGAACCCCTAGTTTTCGATCGAACCCAGGTTAAGAACCACTGATTTTTTTAAAAACATTATCTTTTTACATTTTTGCCCATTTTTTATTCTTTTTACCAGGTCGTCAATGTGTAGTTTTCATCAAATTATAATGTGTAGATTATTGATATCTATGTTGATATAATGCACAATGGAGAAGCATAACCTCCCAGGCAGAGGTAAATGGGTTATTGTAGTATAGCGCTTCAAGAGTAATAAATATTCATTTGCATCTCATGATTATTCACATATGTTGTGACCTTGCTCTGTGTCTTCACTACAGCTGACCCCTCCCTCCCCTCCTTGAAGAGTGAAGCCATTAAAAGATGTAACCACCACCGTCTTAATCTTTTCCACCCAGACTCAGCCTTCTTTTACGTCTCGCTTTCGCTCCTCGCCCCAATCCTTCTTTCCATCCATCTTTTTGATGGAACGGCTCAATTAAAGGGCCAGCATCAGAGGAGGGGGATAACATTTTTCACCATACAGTATTAGCCGAGGCTGCAAGTCTAGTCTGACAACAACATGGCTTCAAGTTAGGCTGTTGAGGTCTCTGCAGCGTTTCTGCATGCGCACGCCTGTGTGTGGTGATGTATCCTATTTGCTTGTGACATTTACCCTTCTCTACTCTCTTTTGCTACAGGATACTCTTTTCATCTTGGCCTCGCTTTCGTGTGTGTTAAAGCAGTGATTTTCGACCACTGTGCCGCGGCACACTAGTGTGCCGTGAGATACAGTCTGGTGTGTCGTGGGAGATGATCTAATTTCATCTGTTTGGGTTAAAAATATTTTTTGCAAACCAGTAATTATAGTCTGCAAACTATGTGTTGTTGTTGAGTGTCGGTGCTGTCTAGAGCTCGGCAGAGTAACCGTGTAATACTCTTCCATATCAGTAGGTGGCAGCAGGTAGCTAATTGCTTTGTAGATGTCGGAAACAGCGGGAGGCAGCATGCAGGTAAAAAGTAGTAATGTCCGATAATGGCTTTTTGCCGATATCCAATATTCCGATATTGTCCAACTCTTAATTACCGATACCGATATCAACCGATATATACAGTCGTGCAATCAACACATTATTATGCCTAATCTGGACAACCAGGTATGGTGAAGATAAGGTACTTTTAAAAAAAATTAATAAAATAAAATAAGATAAATAAATTTAAAAAAACAATTCTTGAATAAAAAAGAAAGTAAAACAATATAAAAAAAGTTACATAGAAACTAGTAATTAATGAAAATGAGTAAAATGAACTGTTAAAGGTTAGTACTATTAGTGGACCAGCAGTACGCACAATCATGCGTGCTTACGGACTGTATCCCTTGCAGACTGTATTGATATATATTGATATATAATGTAGGAACCAGAATATTAATAACAGAAAGAAACAACCCTTTTGTATGAATGAGTGTGAATGAGTATAAATGGGGGAGGGAGTTTGTTTGGGTTAGTGTACTAATTGTAAGTGTATCTTGTGTTTTTTATGTTGATTTAATAACAAAAATTTTAAAAGGAAAGAAAAAAAACGATACCGATAATAAAAAAAACGATACCGATCATTTCCGATATTACATTTTAAAGCATTTATTGACCGATAATATCGGCCTGCCGATACATCTCTAGTAAAAAGGTATTTAATGCTTAAACCCAAAAATAAGCAAAAGGTGAGTGCTCCTAAGAAAAGGCATTGAAGCTTAGGGACGGCTATGCATAACAAAACTAAAACTGAACTGGCTACAAAGTAAACAAAAACAGAATGCTGGACGACAGCAAAGACTTACTGTGGAGCAAAGGCGACATCCACAAAGTATATCCGAACATGACATGACAATCAACAATGTCTCCACAAAGAAGGATGAAAACAACTGAAATATCCTTGATTGCTAAAAAAAAGTAGATGCGGGAAATATCGCTCAAAGGAGGACATGAAACTGCTGCAGGAAAATACCAAAAAAAAGAGAAAAAGCCACTAAAATATGATGATTTCTGCTGGTGGTGTGCCTCCGGATTTTTTCAACGCAAAAAATGTGCCTGGGCTCAAAAAAGGTTGAAAAACACTGTCTTAAAGCATCCCCACCTGTAGCCATGCTTCAATTTAGCAGCACATTGATCTCATGTGTGTATTTGCCTCAAAAATGGCTTAAAAGCTGAACTTTTTCTGCATAAACTGTATTAAATAATTGTAGTACTTAATATAGAAACAACCATGTAGAAGGCCTGGGCTGATATAAATAAATACAATCAATAAATCAGTTAATTGAACAATAAATGAAAATTTACTTGATAACTTTGCCAACGTCAATAAATTGTCTTGCTCGTCTGTGTTTGTTTTCTGTCAAACAAGGTGCAAGAGGGTTCACTCTGTGCATCGCTCGTGTGTTTATTCAATAGTAAAATTAAATGAACAGGGTGAACCCTCTTGTCATCCATCCACAATTTTTGTCCCTGTAAGCAGAGGCTAGCTTAGACATACAGTATATACGGATGGGTGAAGCAGTATGCTGAACTTGTTGGGAAATGACGGCAACAACAATAACAACGCAAATCCCTTAGAGGTGATGGACGGATGGGCAGCACCTGAAGAGCTGCAGCCCGCCACCGTGGTACCCACTCCGTGTTTTGCAACCCTGTACACTGTTTGTTTATCTAAACTTGAACGGGTTTGTGCTGAAAACAACGTTTTGTTGTACTTGTGCAATGACAATAAAGACCTACCTACCTACCTACCATAACAACAAAAACAAACCACCTGACCCACTTTTCCTAAATGGGGATAAAAACTGCACTTTAATATTTATTGAAGTTACAGTTTTTGCTAACAGAGGTTGAGAGTCGATTTTATTTTTATTTAGGATAATTACAAGTTATTGAACTTCCAATCACGATGGTAAAAAAACAAAACTTGTATGTATTATGATTACTGGTCTTAAAACAATGCTCACAGTAAGATGCTTTATCTGCAATAATATGTGGGATATCATATTATCCAGAAAAATTGGTTATTGGCCCAGGCTTACCATAGAGTAGTATTTTAGAGATTACTTTTTTGTTAATAAATGAAATGGCACCAAAGCAGTCCCTTGTTTATCGCTGTTAATTGGTTTCGAACATGACCGCATTAAAAAAATGTCCACTAGGATTCATTAATAACTAGAGCACACAAACTGTTTACAATATTTTAAATATGTCTTTTCAACTGTATGAGAGCCCTATTGACATAAAACAACACCCTTTAGTCGTCTTTTTAATATAATCAAATAATGCTGCCTGAGGCTGAGCCAATCAGGGGCCACAATACTCAACAGCATGCTCTGATTGGTTTGGTCCTACTACTCCTGAAATATTTATATTTTTAGTTTATTTAGCCATTTTTATGCATGAAAATGCTTCACCCTAGGGACTAAAAAATTGTAGAATATGCTTTGAAAAAATAAAAGCATCCAAAAAAATGTGGTGAATTTTGAAGATTTGAAGCGCAATGCGGCGAGGGACGACTGTATACGACATCAGCGTGTCATTAGGCATCAATCTGCAGAATATATTTTTACTAGAATAAAGTCCAGTCTAAACATACACTATATTGCCAAAAGTATTTGGCCTCCCATCCAAATGATGAGAATCAGGTGCCCTAATCACTTGGCCCGGTGTATAAAATCAAGCACTTAGGCATGGAGACTGTTTCTACAAACATTTGTGAAAGAATGGGCCGCTCTCAGTGATTTCCAGCGTGGAACTGTCATAGGATGCTACCTGTGCAACAAATCCAGTCACGAAATTTCCTCGCTTCTAAATATTCCAAAGTCAACTTTATTATAAGAAAAGTGAAGAGTTTCGGGACAACAGCAAGTCAGCCACCAAGTGGTAGGCCATGTAAACTGACAGAGAGGGGTCAGCGGATGGTGAAGCGCATAGTGCAAAAACTTTCTGCACAGTCAGTTGCTACAGAGCTCCAAACTTCATGTACCGGTAACCTTCCAATTAGCCCACGTACAGTACGCAGAGAGCTTCATGGAATGGGTTTCTATGGCTGAGCAGCTGCATCTAAGCCAGGGGTCCTTTTTGGCTGAGAGAGCCATGAAAGCCAAATATTTTTTTAAAGTATTTCCGTAAGAACCGTATAAAAAATGTTAACACTGAATACAACTAAATGCGTGCATTTTTAAGTTAGACCAACATTTTTAGAGTATAATAAGTTTCTTATTATTTTTAATAACAGTGTTATTCTGAAGCTAACCAATAATAAATAAAATACTTCTTACCATTAATGCGACTTCTGGTGCTGAATGGTTTTGCTGATGGCTTTGTAGTCTGGTTGATATGTGGTTATTTTTAACACTGTGATTATCAGCGGAATTATTCATTACTTATCGTGTTAAGCAATGTCAGGTAAGATATATCTGAGAGCCAGATGCAGTCCTCAAAAGAGCCACATCTGGCTCTAGAGCCATAGGTTCCCTACCCCTGATCTAAGCCATACATCACCAAGTCCAATGCAAAGCGTGGGATGTAGTGGTGTAAAACACATCGCCACTGGACTCTAGAGCAGTGGAGACGCCTTCTCTGGAGTGATGAATCACACTTTTCCATCTGGCAATCTGATGGACCAGTCTGGGTTTGGAGGTTGCCAGGAGAACGCTACATTTCGGACTGCATTGTGCCGAGTGGACAATTTGTTGGAGGAGGAATTATGGTGTGGGGTTGTTTTTTAGGAGTTGGGCTTGGCCCCTTAGTTCCAGTGAAAGGAACTTTGAACGCTCCAAGATACCAAAACATTTTGGACAATTCCATGGGATGGCACTTCAAGTTCATATGTGAGTAAAGGCAGGTGGCCAAATACTTTTGGCGATATAGTGTAATTCCATGCTTGTAATACAACAGAATAGAATAGAACATTGACATTTGCTAACAGAGTGGTCAGTAACACCTATGATTACCGGTAGGTAAATATGTCATTTATAAAAAAAAAACAAGCAGCAGCGACTCTACATGACTAATGAACATGTGCAGACGTATATGGGCTGTCGTTGCTCATGGCAACACACTGAAATATTAACACAACTGCTGCCAACTGTTTCCTGCTGTTTGGTAGAGGGCAAGCTGTGTATCTATGTGCTGTATATCTATGGCATGCAGCCAGGTGTTCTTGTGCACACCTCCAGGCCCAAGTCAGTGTTGCCACACCCTTATTTTCACTTCCTGTGACGGTTACACTTACATAGCTACCCTCCCCTTATTTAAATCCCACTTTTGTGTGCGTGTGTGTGTGTGTGTGTGTGTGTGTGTGTGTGTGTGTGTGTGTGTGTGTGTGTGTGTGTGTGTGTGTGTGTGTGCGCGTGTGTGCGTGTGCACTGTCAATGCCGCTGCAGTCGAGATAAGAGCAGCAGACTAGAAAATTGTTGCTGTCTGTTCCGCATGTGATGTTCCCCATGCGGCTTAGCCTGGCGCTTCATGTGCTGGACATTGTTGCAGCACAATCACACAATCACGCACTCAACATGACACCGCTCGCCTATTAGGGGAGTGAAACTGCTTTGTTTTGCCGGGGTCAAAAAATTGTTTTTCTGTATCAGTTGTGCAGACTTTTGTGCAAAGAAAGGCAACATCAGGCGGCATTATGAATATGAAAGGAAGTCCAACAGGTTATTTGGAGCACTGAGTAGATTCCAACAAGTAATAATAACACGACACACTCCTGACATTATGCCTGCAGGTGAGGAGACATTTCACTAGGAAATACCTCATTTACATAGGAAGATGAGCCAAAGGTGTGATGCCACTTCTGTGACAGCCTCATTTAATCCTCTCATCACCTCCTTTAGTGCAGACTATAGACACACACACAAAAAAAGCTCCTCCTACCTCCACAGATGCTCCTTTTCCTGCAACAACTTCTGCTGAGGCCTATCTGTTGCTGCTGTCCTCCTCCTTCTTCTTCACGGTGCAATGTGCTCCTCAGTGCCGTGCTGATGCTGCAGTGAGAGGAAAAACACACCCTCCTCCGGCCGCGCTCTCCCTCGGCCTGCCTCTCTCTAATTGGCTGCCTCTTAGAGGTGACATCACCCTTCGTCTGAGCCTCCTCCTCCTCCTCCTCCTCCTCCTCCTCCTCATCCTGTGCTCCCTCCCTATCTTCAGCTCCCTCTCCATGTGCATCCCTGGTCATTCCTCTGTTGCAAGCACACACTTGTCCTCCTCATCCAGGGTTATTATCAAGATGCTCTTAAATCCACCATTTACAGCACATTTTCGGAACCGTGTCCTCATCAGAGGGTGAGCTGGAGCCTATCCCAGTTTGACCTGCTCAGCCAAACGAGTCTTTTCAAATGTTATTCATCGCTCAAGCTCCTTCATGCCAGCGAGACACAGAAGGAAGCAGCCTTGGGTTCATTATTGTCCAATTAAAAGGGGTGTCGGGCAATGAAACGTGTTAAATTCGAGTCTCTTATCAAGGGAAGATGCACTGATTTCTGGGTAATAATGGCCTCCTCCTCCTCCTCCAGAGGTGATGACCAGATAAGGCCATTATTATATGTCGCTCGGCAACATGCCGATAAAAGATCTCCTGGTTGTGTCCTCTCTGTGTCTCCATTACTGCGGATTGATGGACATTTTATGCTGCCGATTACGATACTGATCATTAGGGATGTCCGATATTATCGGCCGATAAATGCGTTAAAATGTAATATCGGAAATTATCGGTATCGTTTTTTTTATTATCGGTATCGGTTTTTGGGTTTTTTATTTATTTATTAAATCAACATAAAAAACACAAGATACACTTATAATTAGTGCACCAACCCATTCACACAAAAGGGTTGTTTCTTTCTTTTATTAATATTCTGCTTCCTACATTATATATCAATATATATCAATACAGTCTGCAAGGGATACAGTCCGTAAGCACGCATGATTGTGCGTGCTGCTGGTCCACTAATAGTACTAACCTTTAACAGTTAATTTTACTCATTTTCATTAATTACTAGTTTCTATGTAACTGTTTTTATATTGTTTTACTTTCTTTTTTATTCAAGAAAATGTTTTTAATTTATTTATCTTATTTTATTAATTTTTTTTAAAAAGTACCTTATCTTCACCATACCTGGTTGTCCAAATTAGGCATAATAATGTGTTAATTCTACGACTGTATATATCGGTTGATATCGGTATCGGTTGATATCGGTATCGGTAATTAAAGAGTTGGACAATATCGGAATATCGGCAAAAAGCCATTATCGGACATCCCTACTGATCATGTATGAGTGAGATGGACCAATACCAATGTCGATCACATGTATCAACAGTAAAATGTTCAATGTATCTATAGTGAGTGCTATTAACAGTGTAACATATTCAACACAATATTCAAACTACTTCCATATTCCCTTTTCTTACGTACAATTGTTGTAGCAAAACAGGGTCAATGGTACGAGATAACTACAAAAAACGTAAAAATTATTATCTGCTACTCATTTAAGTAATTTTTGTCCTCAAAGTCTTTGTGTTTAGGAACTTACTCACTGACTTTGTAGACATGCACAAAAACAAAATAAATATTTTTGATAAAACGAAAATATCGATCAGAGTGATACTGCAGTATCCTTGGTGTCAACACCACCAATTTACTATCTTATGTGTTGTGACTGCTACAGTACTGACACACCAACACTTGCTGTTGTATTATCTTACAAACCCCGTTTCCATATGAGTTGGGAAATTGTGTTAGATGTAAATATAAACGGAATACAATGATTTGCAAATCATTTTCAACCCATATTCAGTTGAATATGCTACAAAGACAACATATTTGATGTTCAAACTGATAAGCATTTTTTTTTGCAAATAATCATTAACTTTAGAATTTGATGCCAGCAACAAGTGACAAAGAAGTTGGAAAAGGTGGCAATAAATACTGATAAAGTTGAGGAATGCTCATCAAACCCTTATTTGGAACATCCCACAGGTGAACAGGCAAATTGGGAACAGGTGGGTGCCATGATTGGGTATAAAAGTAGATTCCATGAAATGCTCAGTCATTCACAAACAAGGATGGGGCGAGGGTCACCACTTTGTCAACAAATAAGTGAGCAAATTGTTGAACAGTTTAAGAAAAACCTTTCTTAACCAGCTATTGCAAGGAATTTAGGGATTTCACCATCTACGGTCCATAATATCATCAAAGGGTTCAGAGAATCTGGAGAAATCAATGCACGTAAGCAGCTAAGCCTGTGACCTTCGATCCCTCAGGCTGTACTGCATCAACCAGCGACATCAGTGTGTAAAGGATATCACCACATGGGCTCAGGAACACTTCAGAAACCCATTGTCAGTAACTACAGTTGGTCGCTACATCTGTAAGTGCAAGTTAAAACTCTACTAAGCAAAGCCAAAGCCATTTATCAACAACACCCAGAAACGCAGCCGACTTTGCTGGGCCCGAGCTCATCTAAGATGGACTGATGCAAAGTGGAAAAGTGTTTTGTGGTCTGACAAGTCCACATTTCAAATTGTTTTTGGAAAGTGCAGACGTTGTGTCCTGCGGACCAAAGAGGAAAAGAACCATCCAGACTCTTCTAGGCGCAAAGTTCGAAAGCCAGCATCTATGATGGTATGGGGGTGTATTAGTGCCCAAGACATGGGTAACTTACACATCTGTGAAGGCACCATTAATGCTGAAAAGGTACACACAAGTTATGTTGCCATCCAAGCAACGTGTTTTTCATGGACGCCCCTGCTTATTTCAGCAATACAATGCCAAGCCACATTCTGCACATGTTACAACAGCGTGGCTTCGTAGTAATATAGTGCGGGTACTAGACTGGCCTGCCTGTAGTCCAGACCTGTCTCCCATTGAAAATGTGTGGCGCATTATGAAGCCTAAAATACCACAACAGAAACTCCGGACAGTTGAACAACTTAAGCTGTACATTTAGCAAGAATGGGAAAGAATTCCACCCGAAAAGCTTCAAAAATTGGTCTGCAAGGTTCCCAAACGTTTACTGAGTGTTGTTAAAAGGAAAGGCCAAGTAACACAGTGGTAAAAATGCCCGTGCCAACTTTTTTGCAATGTGTTGCTGCCATTAAATTCTAAGTTAATGATTATTTGCAAAAAAAAAATACGTTTTTTCAGTTCGAACATTAAATATCTTGTCTTTGCAGTCTATTCAATTGAATATAAGTTGAAAAGGATTTGCAAATCATTGTTTGTTTTTATTTACGATTTACACAACGTGCCAACTTCTCTGGTTTTGGGTTTTGTACTCTGGTACTAGAGGTGTGAAGTGAAGTGAAGTGAATTATATTTATATAGCGCTTTTCTCTAGTGACTCAAAGCGCTTTACATAGTGAAACCCAATATCTAAGTTACATTTAAACCAGTGTGGGTGGCACTGGGAGCAAGTGGGTAAAGTGTCTTGCCCAAGGACACAACGGCAGTAACTAGGATGGCGGATGCGGGGATCGAACCTGCAACACTCAAGTTGCTGGCACGGCCGCTCTACCAACCGAGCTATACCGCCCCCGAGTTGTTAGAGACTTTGTGAAGTGAACAGCAGGAGAACATACAGTAAACTCTCCATCCATCACTTTGTATACATACATCTTCCTGTCTATATGAAACGACTGTTAGGCTGCAATAGTGTGTGTGCGTGTGCGTGCATGTGTGTGTGCGTGTGTGTGTGTGTGTGTGTGTGTGTGTGTGTGTGTGTTCATCAACAACCTGATGGTGCCAGCATGCCCATCTGCCAGCTGTGGCTACACACACGTGTGCCGGGCGAGCGGACAAAAGCTGCAGAGGGCGCAGACATCACAGGACTGGTGATTGATGGCACTGGACTCTCCAGCAGGAAAGAACCCTCCAAGAGGAAGAATATTTTGGGTCAAAAGTGAGGAAGGTCCAGAAATGGAAAGGGAATATGGTACAGTCAGCCATACTATAAATAATCCAATATTGATATTGGTCCGATATCAGCAAAAAAAACAAGTATGTAAAATGTCCGAAATAAGCTCCGATAACAGCCCCCTTAATTAAATGATAATATATACAGAAAATGTTAACACAACACTTACGTAAAAGAATATTCACTTTTTGACTTGTGGCGTCACAACAACATGGCGTGAGGAGACATTTTCCTCAAACGACTGTGTGACTCCGAACCTTTCATCTCTCTCTCGTCTGCTTATTTTCCCTTTCAGTCGTCCTGCATGGACTATTAGAGGCTGCTGGCAGACTGGCGGGAGATGGCGAGTGATATATGTGGGAGGAGGGGGGGTTGGGGCCTACAATGAACAACATCAAGTCAAGAGTCGAAGGAGAAACAGGCCGAGTCAGCAAAAGACACCGAGAGACAATTCCATCAGCTTAAAAGCAAAAGGGGGCGGAAGTAATCTAGTAAATGGCTGCAGTGTGGATGGAGAAAATGTGGATTGAAATGCGACACATGATGGCGAGAAGTGAAGAGAAGGTTATTTGTGCAAAGGTGGATGCACACGTATAGAACACATGCATATGGAAAAAGTCAGTGACAGTCTAAAGGGCACAGGAAGAAAGAAACACAAAATATAACACAAATAACAAAAGGAAACTGCTGGCTAAAACAAGTGGTAGCAATCAATCAATCAATCAAAGTTTATTTATATAGCCCTAAATCATGAGTGTCTCAAAGGGCTGCACAAGCCACAACGACATCCTCGGCTCAGATCCCACATAGGGCAAGAAAAAACTCAACCCAATGGGATGTCAATGAGAAACCTTGGAGGGGACCGCAGATGTGGGGACCCCACAACCTGGGCGACCGGTGCAATGGACGTTTAGTGGATCTAGTTAATATTGTGATAGGATGACATTAAAAACTCTATAAAATATTTGTTTTTTTAATGAATTAAAAAAATGTCATTGTTTTTATTTATTATTGGATTCTGTGTATACATTTAACATAAAACATAAATACAATAATGATAATAGAGACTGTACTTACAATTATAAAAAAATATTTAAATCAAAATATGTCAAAAAGTGTAAACAATTAAAATAAAATAAATCACACAAACAATTACATTAACTTAATAAAAACATTAAATACAAACCCCGTTTCCATATGAGTTGGGAAATTGTGTAAGATGTAAATATAAACGGAATACAATGATTTGCAAATCCTTTTCAACCCATAATCAATTGAATGCACTACAAAGACAATATATTTAATGTTCAAACTCATAAACTTTTTTTTTTTTTGCAAATAATAATTAACTTAGCATTTCATGGCTGCAACACGTGCCAAAGTAGTTGGGAAAGGGCATGTTCACCACTGTGTTACATGGCCTTTCCTTTTAACAACACTCAGTAAACGTTTGGGAACTGAGGAGACACATTTTTTAAGCTTCTCAGGTGGAATTCTTTCCCATTCTTGCTTGATGTACAGCTTAAGTTGTTCAACAGTCCGGGGGTGTCCTTTGTGGTATTTTAGGCTTCATAATGCGCCACACGTTTTCAATAGGAGACAGGTCTGGACTACAGGCAGGCCAGTCTAGTACCCACACTCTTTTACTATGAAGCCACGTTGATGTAACACGTGGCTTGGCATTGTCTTGCTGAAATAAGCAGGGGCGTCCATGGTAACGTTGCTTGGATGGCAACATATGTTGCTCCAAAACCTGTATGTACCTTTCAGCATTAATGGTGCCTTCACAGATGTGTAAGTTACTCATGTCTTGGGCACTAATACACCCCCATACCATCACAGATGCTGGCTTTTCAACTTTGCGCCTATAACAATCCGGATGGTTCTTTTCCTCTTTGGTCCGGAGGACACGACGTCCACAGTTTCCAAAAACAATTTGGAATGTGGACTTGTCAGACCTCAGAACACTTTTCCACTTTGTATCAGTCCATCTTAGATGAGCTCAGGCCCAGTGAAGCCGACGGCGTTTCTGGGTGTTGTTGATAAACGGTTTTTGCCTTGCATAGGAGAGTTTTAACTTGCACTTACAGATGTAGCGACCAACTGTAGTTACTGACAGTGGGTTTCTGAAGTGTTCCTGAGCCCAAGTGGTGATATCCTTTACACACTGATGTCGCTTGTTGGTGCAGTACAGCCTGAGGGATCGAAGGTCACGGGCTTAGCTGCTTACGTGCAGTGATTTCTCCAGATTCTCTGAACCCTTTGATGATATTACGGACCGTAGATGGTGAAATCCCTAAATTCCTTGCAATAGCTGGTTGAGAAAGGTTTTTCTTAAACTGTTCAACAATTTGCTCACGCATTTGTTGACAAAGTGGTGACCCTCGCCCCATCCTTGTTTGTGAATGATTGAGCATTTCATGGAATCTACTTTTATACCCAATCATGGCACCCACCTGTTCCCAATTTGCCTGTTCACCTGTGGGATGTTCCAAATAAGTGTTTGATGAGCATTCCTCAACTTTATCAGTATTTATTGCCACCTTTCCCAACTTCTTTGTCACGTGTTGCTGGCATCAAATTCTAAAGTTAATGATTATTTGCATATTTGACATGTTTATCAGTTTGAACATCAAATATGTTGTCTTTGTAGCATATTCAACTGAATATGGGTTGAAAAGGATTTGCAAATCATTGTAATCCGTTTATATTTACATCTAACACAATTTCCCAACTCATATGGAAACGGGGTTTGTAGATATGATAGCAAATATTGACAAATATGAGAATCGGTAAGGAGAAGAAGAAGACAAGAAGAAGGCTTCAAGCAAGGAGTCTTGGCCCCCCGGGGGGTCTTGTCTATATGTGCTTCACAGTGTACATGCTGCTCCTCTGCTGCTGTTTGGAGGTGCATTGATCCACTTAAAGTCATCATGTGACCACAAGGTCATCCGTCCGTCTCCGACCCAGCGTTAATCACTCCCTAATTGAAGGGAAATGACTCTGATTTAGTTTCCCACCATCAGCCTCTGCAGCAAACATCCCATTAGGCATGTTAACTATCATGTAAATAGTTCTGCATTCCACTCTGGTGGGCCATATTGTGGCATACTTGCCAACCTTGAGACCTCCGATTTCGGGAGGGGGGTGGGGTGGGCGTGGTCGGGGGCGGGCGGGGGCGTCGTTAGGGGCGTGGTTAAGAGGGGAGGAGTATATTTACAGCCAGAATTCACCAAGTCAAGTATTTCATATATATATATATATATATATATATATATATATATGTATATGTATGTGTGGGAAAAAATCACAAGACTACTTCATCTCTACAGGCCTGTTTCATGAGGGGATTCCCTCAATCATCAGGAGATTTTAATGGGAGCATTCACATACCATGGTTTATATAGGGCACAGAGTGGGTGGGTACAGGCTGGCGTAGGGGCGTGGTGATTGGCTCATGTGTTACCTAGGAGGTGTTTCCGTCTGTGGCGGCATGCTGATACAATTTCGCTGCGCTTGTTGAGGGATGACTGGTCTGGACAGTATATAATAAACAGTTTCTCTTTCAAGCATAGGTTGCATCTTTTATTACCACTATTGTAAGGTGTGCTGGATGCAAGAATTTGCCATGTTATTGAATATTCAACATTATTGTCTTTGAGGTCCCAAATGTGTTTGCTGAGTTCTGTGGTATTTCGCAGGTTTTTGTTCCTGAAAGAAGCCTTGTGGTTGTTCCATCTGGTTTTGAATTCACCCTCGGTTAATCCTACATATGTGTCGGATGTGTTAATGTCCTTGCGTGTTACCTTAGATTGGTAGACAACTGATGTTTGTAAGCACCCCCCGTTGAGAGGGCAATCAGGTTTCTTGCGGCAGTTGCAGCCTTTGTTGGTTTTGGGGTCGCTCTGTCCGGGGGCCGACGGCTCATTTGCAATTGTTTTGTTGTGGTTTGAGATGATTTGTCGTATATTGTTCATACAGCTGTAGCTCAATTTAATGTTGTTCTTGTTGAATACTTTTCTTAGGCTGTTGCCTTTGGGAAAGTGTTTGTCAATCAGAGTGAGGAATTTGTGGCCAATGTTAGTTGAGACGTTTTTGCTGTATGGGGGGTTGTACCAGATGATGTTGTTTCGTTTTCTGTTCTTTTTTGGTTGGTTTCCAGGCGTGGGTTCGTAGGTGAGGGTGAAATTGTATCCGCTTTCATCAAGGGCTTTTTGGTACGGGGGGTTGCTTGGTCAAATTCAGCTTTGCTAGATGACAGCATCGATAGCCTTTTATTAATTCCGGTAGGTATTCTTTTCGTGGTGGTGGGCGGGTGGTTGCTGTCATGGTGCACGTATTGGAGTGTTGTGTTGGATTTCGTGAATGGTTGGTAGCTGTTATTTCTCAGGTTGAAAGTGATGTCGAGGAAGTTGACGGTTTGCTTGTTGGCTTCAATCGTGATCCGTAGGCCGTTCTCTTTGAAAATTTGGCATAAAGCCAAAAAGCCCTTGATGAAAGCGGATACAATTTCACCCTCACCTACGAACCCACGCCTGGAAACCAACCAAAAAAGAACAGAAAACGAAACAACATCATCTGGTACAACCCCCCATACAGCAAAAACGTCTCAACTAACATTGGCCACAAATTCCTCACTCTGATTGACAAACACTTTCCCAAAGGCAACAGCCTAAGAAAAGTATTCAACAAGAACAACATTAAATTGAGCTACAGCTGTATGAACAATATACGACAAATCATCTCAAACTACAACAAAACAATTGCAAATGAGCCGTCGGCCCCCGGACAGAGCGACCCCAAAACCAACAAAGGCTGCAACTGCCGCAAGAAACCTGATTGCCCTCTCAACGGGGGGTGCTTACAAACATCAGTTGTCTACCAATCTAAGGTAACACGCAAGGACATTAACACATCCGACACATATGTAGGATTAACCGAGGGAGAGTTTAAAACCAGATGGAACAATCACAAGGCTTCTTTCAGGAACCAAAACCTGCGGAATACCACAGAACTCAGCAAACACATTTGGGACGTCAAAGACAATAATGTTGAATATTCAATAACATGGAAAATTCTTGCATCCAGCACACCTTACAATAGTGGTAATAAAAGATGCAACCTATGCTTGAAAGAAAAAACTGTTTATTATATACTGTCCAGACCAGTCATCCCTCAACAAGCGCAGCGAAATTGTTCAGCATGCCGCCACAGACGGAAACACCTCCTAGGTAACACATGAGCCAATCACCACGCCCTTACGCCAGCCTGTACCCACCCACTCTGTGCCCTATATAAACCATGGTATGTGAATGCTCCCATTAAAATCTCCTGATGATTGAGGGAACCCCCTCATGAAACAGGCCTGTAGAGATGAAGTAGTCTTGTGATTTTTTCCCACACATACATATATTGCGCTCTACTACGGTATCGAGCACTATTTTTTGGATAACCTTATTAAGACATATACCGGTATATATATGTATATAGAAATACTTGACTTTCAGTGAATTCTAGCTATATATATATATGTATATATATATATATATATATATATATATCACCCGTTACAATAGTGGTAATAAAAGATGCAACCTATGCTTGAAAGAGAAACTGTTTATTATTTACCGTCCAGACCTGTCATCCCTCAACAAGCGCAGCGAAATTGTAACAACATGCCGCCATAGACGGAAACACCTCCTAGGTAACACATGAGCCAATCACCACGCCCCTAGGCCAGCCTGTACCCACCCACTCTGTGCCCTATATAAACCATGGTATGTGAATGCTCCCATTAAAATCTCCTGATGATTGAGGGTACCCCCCCTCATGAAACAGGCCTGTAGAGATGAAATAGTCTTGTGATTTTTTTCCCACACATACATATACATATATATATATATATATATATATATACACATATATATATATATATATATATATATATATATATATATATATATATATATATAAATAAAAGAAATACTTGAATTTCAGTGTTCATTTATTTACACATATACACACACATAACACTCATCTACTCATTGTTGAGTTAAGGGTTGAATTGTCCATCCTTGTTCTATTCTCTGTCACTATTTTTCTAGCCATGCTGAACACCCTCTCTGATGATGCATTGATGTGTGGCACGCACAAAAGTGCTTTCATCAAATGCATTAGAGTCTGGAATCTTCCATCTCTCCCTAGCATGGCCCAAAACCGGTCAATCTTTGCTTCCCGGGGAAGATCTTCAGTGCCAAGCACTTGGTAGTCCACGGCTTCTTCCCGGAGGCTATCCAGGTCCAATCGCAGCTGTGGCTTGGAACTTACAAGCTGTTATGAGAGTAGCGTATGTGTGTGTGGCCCTTTAATAGGTGAGCATGTGAGGTGAGTGACGTCAGTGAGTGTGTGGGCGAGAGAAGAGAGGGAGCGGTAGCGTGAGGCGGGGACTAGTTTGTTTTGTGTTGGATTGCCTGTGTGCAAGCAATCAATAAAGCAAGATTTGCAACTAATCGCCGGACTCAGGCAGGAAAGGTGCAACAAAGCGTATTTCTTCATCTTACTCGTTGTCGGCGTCGCCATGGCTGTATCTTTCTCGTTCTTCTGCTTTGTCTCCTTGTTGTGTGTGCAGTTGTGCACTGCACTCTCTAAAAGCGTATATGTTATTGATGTTATAGATGGCAGTATTGTCCTGTTTAAGAGTGTCACAACATTGCTGTTTACGGCAGACGAACTGCTTTACGGTAGACGAAAATGTGACTGCTGTTGTTGTGTGTTGTTACCGCGCTGGGAGGACGTTAATGAAACTGCCTAACAATAAACCCACATAAGAAACCAAGAACTCGCCCTTGATCATTCTACAGGTATACTGTGTTTGGGCAGGCACACTGTTTATATCGTGGGAAAGCGGACTCAGGTCCGCATGGAGCTGGAGGGGGCGTGGCCTCCAGCTCCGCCTGAATTTCGGGAGATTTTCGGGAGAAAATTTGTCCCGGGAGGTTTTCGGGAGAGGCGCTGAATTTCGAGAGTCTCCCGGAAAATCCGGGAGGGTTGGCAAGTATGCTTTATTGATGAAACCCTTTAAAAACAACCGCAGTTGAAGAACAAAGGGCTGTACACCACAAATAAATACAGGCAAAGGACAGACTAAAAAATAACATTTAAAACAGAAACCAGACTGGGCGGTAGACGGCCAGCCACACACGACGGCGTCATCTTGAATAGACAATAGACAACAGCACTAGTTGTATTCTAGCAACCTACACTGACGGTACAGTATTTCCCATTTAAGCAATTGATAACCTGTGATTAATCATCCATCCATCCATCCATTTTCTACCGCTTATTCCCTTTGGGGTTGCGGGGGGCGCTGGAGCCTATCTCAGCTACAATCGGGCGGAAGGCGGTGTACACCCTGGACAAGTCGCCACCTCATCGCAGGGCCAACACAGATAGACAGACAACATTCACACTCACATCCACACACTAGGGCCAATTTAGTGTTGCCAATCAACCTATTCCCAGGTGCATGTCTTTGGAGGTGGGAGGAAGCCGGAGCACCCGGAGGGAACCCACGCAGCCACGGGGAGGACATGCAAACTCCACACAGAAAGATCCCGATTAATCATGATTAATCCAATTTCAAAAGTGTGATTCATCTGACTTTTAAGAATAACCATATAAGAGTACAAGTTTTATTCCTGCCATTGATTATGATTAATCATAATTTAAAAGTGAGATTCCTTTGATTAAAAAAAATATAATTTGACAGCACCAGTTGTATTCTAGCAACCTTCAATGATGGTACAGTATTTCACATCTAAGCAAGTAATACGCTGTGATTAATCTTTTTTTTAAGAATATTTGACATTACTAGTTTTATTCTTTTAAACCTCCACTGATGGTACAGTATTTCACATTTAAGCAAGTAATAACCTATGATTGTTTATTGTTTATTGTTTATTGAATGGATCCCCATTAGCTGACGCCAAGGCGACTGCTAGTCTTCCTGGGGACCATATAGGAGCATACAAAATTAAAATACAAACAATACATGCATTACCAGACATTATACAATGGAAAATAACAACATAAGATAAAAAGCTAGTTAAAACCAGTATTAAAAATTCACGTCAGCTGCATTAGGTGTATCTTCAAAGCTGTCTTGAATGACAATTTACTTTGTGAGAGATTAATGTGAGATGGCAACCCATTCCAGAATGATGTACATCTATACATGACTGTATGTTTGAGGAGATTGGTCCTGGGAGCAGGAAGTGCCAAATAGCCATTGCTGGCATTCCTACTGTCATGAATATGTGTGTTAGTTGATTTTAAAAACTGTTTGTAAAAGTATTTTGGTGATTGATCTAAAATGATAGTTCTAAAGAACATAAGGAGACTACAATGCATCTTTTGTTCAACAGACAACCAGGACAGGCGTGAATGCATAAATTAATGATTAATAATCTTTAATCTTTTTTTTAAGAATATTTGACAGCACTAGTTTTATTCTATTAAACCGATGGTACAGTATTTCACAGAAGTGAGTACACCCCTTTTGCATTTCAATATATCTTTTTTTTTTAAAGAATCATCTGACAACAGTTTTATTCTATCAACCTACATTTCCCATTCAAGCAATTAATAACCTGTGATTAATCTTGATTAATCCAATTACAACAGTGGGGTTAATCTGCCTTTGAAAAATAATATAATAGTACTAGTTTTATTCCTTTTCATTGATCACGATTAATCTAAATTTAAAAGTGCGATTAATTTTATTTAAAAAAGAATCATTTGACGGCACTAGTTGTATTCTAGTAACCTAAACGGATGGTACAGAATTTCACATTAAGCAATTAAGTAATAACCTGTGATTAATAATGATTCATCTTTCTTTCTTTTTTTTTAAGAATATTTGACAGCGCTAGTTGTATTCTATTAAACCTCCACTGATGGTACAGTATTTCACAGAAGTGAGTACACTCCTTGCATTTCATTATATCTTCTCAAGGGACGATACTATAGAAATAAAACATGGGCTTTAAAGTAGTCAGTGTACAACAGTATAGATTTACTATGCACTTTAAAAAAGTCAACACAGCCATTAGTGTCTAAATATTTGGCAACACAAGTGATAAGTCTAAAGTGTGTTGTGCAGTTTAATCACCTTTTTAGAGTACAATATGGGCATTCCGGACCTTTAATGGTTGATCAGCTCTTCTAAAATGTCACAAAACAAAACAGAAAAGATGAACACAAATATGGATATAGGAGAAAAACAAAACACACTGACCTTTACAGTACACAGATTGTCACTTCTGGTTTGGCTGCGGACTCGTCACGTGTGGAATAGAAAGAACGACCTGCGTCAACACAAGTGAACCCTCCTTCAATGCCTTTATAGAATTTTTTGTTTTGGAATAAGCAGACATACCTCCTACTCATCCTCGCCATTTTCACCCTCCTCCTTCTTCTCAGGTCACAGCAACCTCATCAGAATAAGACGCCCTTGTTAAACCGCACCAAGGCTTGTTTTTTGTCCTCGCAGCAGCAAGCAAAGTTATGTAGAATATTCTAGAATAAGACCAATGATGACAGCAAGACACAGCACCGCGAAGGCAGACGTTCTATTTGGAGCATCTGTCATGAACAGTGTTGGGACTAACGCGTTACAAAGTAACGCCATTAGTTTCGGCGGTAACTAGTAATCTAACGTGTTATTTTTTTATATTCAGTAACTCAGTTACCGTTACTACATGATGCGTTACTGCGTTATTTTACGTTACTTTTTATGTAGTATAAAGTGTGTTTTATCGGAGCGCTGCTGTGTCATCGTTCTGATTCTTCTTGTGTCACAAGCCGGAGAAGAGAGAGAGACATATGCGCTCTGTGTGGGTGTGTCTGAGTGTGAGTGTGGGGAGCGGGGGGGGGGGGGGGGGGGGGGGGGGCGTGTCTGATCATGGCGGAGCCAGAAGTCGAGTTTGCTAACATGGAGATATTTTCACTACTTTTCTTTTGTCGAGCACAAAGAAAATAACATTTTAGTTAAATGTAAATTGTGCTTTGGATCAAAGATGCCATCTACTGCCCAAAACAGCAATTCAAATCTGCTGAAACAAGCTACATAGCAACATGCTTCGACGAAGCTAGTAAAGAGAGACAGAGACTCTGATGCCACTTCACCTCCACCACCACCACCATTCACCGCTGAAGGTACACACTCTGTCAATCAATGTTCCCTCTAATTGTTCATGTGTGAGCAAATGCAAAAAGTCCCTGAGCATTGAGTGGAGTCCATGTGAGCAACATCACACGTGCACACTGTGGCTACACCAGCAGCACACCTGTCCCAAACCTCACTAAATAACAACTTACATCTCCATCCATCCATCCATTTTCTACCGCTTGTCCCTTTCGGGGTCGCTGGAGCCTATCTCAGCTGCATTCGGGCGGAAGGCAGGGTATACCCTGGACAAGTCCCCACCTCATCACAGGGCCAACACAGATAGACAGACAACATTCTCTTATTATTATAATCAAATGACAGCAGTCATTTCCATTTCTAATATAAGTGTTTAGGCCCACTTATAATGACAATAACAAAAAATATTGTTTTTCATGAACTGTGTACTTGTATTGTTTGTCTGGGTGGAGGTCCTGCTTTGGAAATAATTTGTACCCCTTTCATTTAGTTCCCATTAAAACATTCACATGTTGCACAATGAGATGTAAGCAGGGGATCATGTGTACATTCCTGCAACTTCCTGTTTGTAAAAAATATATTTTTATTAGTATTTATTTAATATACTAACAGCATTTAATGATTAATATTTATAAATTAAGATTCCTAATAAATGACACTAGAATAAGCACACATTTGATTGGTAAATCATAGTGTAACGACCTGGAATGACACTTTATGTGTGGTGTTGGAGTTGTCCGACTTTTTGTGTGGCTGTAAACGCATCACTGGCTAAGTGCCATATGTGCAAGTGTTGGCGCACGTGAGAGAGCGAGCGGCTGCTGTTGATATAACAAAGTTGCTTTTGGTCTGGTTTGTACTGCAGAAAATGACCAGTTTTGCTAGATATCTTTTTTTTTTACTAATGTTTTGGTGATGTGTTTATGGCCAACAGTAAAGAGTTTTGCTCAGTAAAGTGATGGATGGAATTCATGTCCTCAAAGCGTCTCGACAGACGTTACAATATTTGAACAATGATGACGAAAACGATTTTCTCTGTCGTGTCCGTGTCGTGTCGAAAATTGTTATGCGCTTATTTTCTTATTTGATTTTGTGCATGGCATAGATTTGCCGTGCGCAGAGCAGTGCGCAATTGCACATGCGCGCTCCTGAGAGGGAACGTTGCTGTCAATTCTCTTATATACTCTTTCATTCTAGACTTCTAGAGTGTTTGATTATCACATCACTCTAAATGTATAGACTATAAAGTTCACAAACATAAAGAGGGATCCTAGTGGGCCAGGCCAATCTTTCCTTATCTCTAAACTAAAACTGGGGAAATGTGTAGTGTTCTGGGTTTCAGACATGATTTTGTATAAGAATTACTTGAGGAAGAAAATGCCTGGTTAGACTTTGTGTATGTAGTGTGTGCCTTTCTTGGTTTACATCTATGCTGTTATTATGCTGTTTGTTACTTATGTATGTTATGTTGCAGCTATTTAAAATAGTTTTGTCAATTTGTTCTGGCCAGAAACAAATTGTCCTTTGTAACATATCTTTGTCTTTGTGTGTTGTATGTAGACCACATGGCTTAGCAGAGTTGAGTGATGCAAATGCATGTCAAGTTGATCAACAGATTGTATTATTCTCCAGTGCAATAACAGTACTGAAATGAAGGCTAAAAGGGCATTAATTGGAGCTTTAAAAAAAAAAGAAAAAAGAAGTAACTAAATAGTTACTTTTCACAGTAACGCATTACTTTTTGGTGTAAGTAACTGAGTTAGTAACTGAGTTACTTTTGAAATGAAGTAACTAGTAACTGTAACTAGCTACTGCTTTTCAGTAACTAACCCAACACTGGTCATGAATATAACAGAGGGACTAAAAACAGCATTAAAGTTTATTCCAATGTTAACTATTCTTATTGTCATTCAACAGGCCTGACTTTACTCCGGCAGTACCTGGAGGAAAACTAGCTATGAGTAGATTTTGTCCCTTTGCCCATGCGTTTTTGTTTTTGTTTTTTTGGCACTATGCTAGAAAACCTTTTTCATTCTGGGAATGCAATAAAAGTGTGATTTATTCCACAGGCGCTGAAGGCAGCAGCAGTAAAACGTAATAGGCTGAGAGCTTTTGGCTCATACACAAGGCACTTATTATTATTAATAATGAACTCCTCCAGTGTTCATATCCCCCTCGGCTGATCAGACGCATAAAATTACATAATTTTCTATTAAACAAAAATAACATTGTCTTGCTGAATGCATGGTTAAGATAGATTTTCAACACATTGTATTTAAAATATAAAACTAAAATGTTATAATTAAAAGTTAAAGTATATTGAGGAATTACTCTTTAATTAAAAGAAGAAATATATTTTGGTAATCCTAAACATTGGTAAAAAACAACAAATGTGGTTTAAAACAAAAGTAAGTTATCGATTGGTGCTGAAAAGTTAAAAATATGTTGACAAATGTGTTTTTAATTTACAAAATGAACACATTTTGTTAATGCATAACAAAGGCAAAATGAACACATTATTTAATTTAAAAAAAATATACAACATTATTGATTAATGCTGAATAGCTAAAAATTACTTACAAAATCACTTAATAAAAAATAAAAAAAACACACTGTTCATAGGTGAAATCAACACATTAGATTAAAAAAAATAAGACAAAATAACTAACGCAGAACAGTTAAAATGTCCAATTACTTTTTTTTTTAATTATCTTGAAACCTATGTCCAAGACACAAAGCACTCTACAGTAAAAGACAACAGAACAAGTTTGGATGGCTGAAGAATGATTTCAAATGCCAATATAAGAAAGCCCTCAAAGATCCATACAATCCACACACACAAAAAAGACCACCTTAAACTTGCAAGGCTCCACAACAAAGTAAGAAACTTGGAACTGAAATCCAAAGAGAAAGAAGCTGCAAACAAAGCTCATCCGCATTTTTGCCAGAACCAGCACACAAGAAGCATGCAAGATGAGGAACTACAAAGAGTAACATCTTTTTTTTTTTTTTTTTTTTTTTTTTTATGTCCTGTCCAGCTTCTCAGGCAAATCATATAGTTGATGTAGATGCCCATGTCGGCTGTTCAGATTTACTTTACAAAAGAGAAGTGTAGGATACTTCTCTTGTTGCCTTATTTGTATTTGACTTTATTAAATGTATTTATATTATCATTTAGTGCAGCCGGGCCGGAGCAGGAGGGGATAGAAAGAGAAAAAAAAAGAAGACAGAGGGGGAAATTGTGGGGACAAGAGGGGGATTAGACAGAGAGACAAAAACAACAACAGCAAACAACAACAACAACAACAACAATAGAGCAACATCAGCAAATATGACATGTACAAATATGATGGTAAAAGTAATAGCAAATAAGCAGTTAGCGAAAAATAAAAAATAATACAGAAATAACAATGAGCATTATTACACTACAAATGGATCAATACAAATACCAATAGAAATAGCGCTATTGATAATGAACAATACCAATAATTTACCTTTATTATCAACAATACAGTTGTTTAAATGCAACAATACATATACGTAATGATAACTTGAGATAGGAAAGAATGCAGAAAAATGGAGGGGGAGAAAGAGAAGCAACCTACATTAACCTTGTAGATTGTTATAGTCACAATAGGTTAAGCTTTGTCAGTGTGCCATGTGTTACACCCAGTTTACCCTAGGGCAACAACGTTAATATATGTTTGATGAAACGTGATTATGTGCATGAGTGTAAGTATGCATATGTACTTGTATATGTACAGAATGTGTATATGTGTTTGTACAATGAATGTATATGTACAGAATGTGTATATGTGTTTGTACAGTGAATGTATATGTACAGTATGTGTATGTGTATGTTTGTATATTGAATGTGCGTGTGGATGTACGAACATTAGGTAGGTAAATATGTACTGTATTTGTGTATGTATGTGGGAGCGTAGGTACCTATGTACGTATGTGAGCATATGTGAATTTGCATGTACAATACAATCGACTCCCAGAGTGCGTGGGAGCCAGAGCCCAACCCACAAACAGGAGGCGTGGTGCCCAGGGAACCAGGGACCACCGCCCCCACGCAGCCAAGCCGGCCAGCGACAGGAACCCCAGAGCCCGACCCACCGTACCGCCCACAAGGGCCAGCAGCAGGCCACAGACAGACGCACCCGGCAGAGGACAGGGCACGAGAAAAGCAGGGGACAGCCAGACCCCAAGCCAGCGAGAGACCACACCCCCACACGGGCAGAAAGAGTAACATCTTTTAATGAAGTATCTGCTAAGAAGTACATTAAAGTAGTCAATAGAGAGGAAAGAGACTACAAATACCATCTGCTGAAGGGCATGAAAATACCACCCAGACCAATCTTAAAGTTTAATATCAAATCATCAAGCCTGTCAGAGCTAAAAGATTACCTACACAAGCAAAGAAACGCAAGTAGCCCTGGAACCAACCATTTTCGTTGTGTGGCGTGGAAAAAGTATTCAAAAATAAACAAACTACTACATGAAGTTATCTGTAACAACTGGAGAAGGGTCTCGATTCCTACAGACTGAAACATCAGAGAGATCCTCGTCATCTCTAAAGAAGAGAATACTAAAGATCCATCTTGCCTAAGACCCATCACCCTGAAGAATTCCAGTGGAAACCTTTGTATGGACATTCTTTCTCAAAGAACAATTGAGTATCTGACAAAGAATGACTATATTGACAAATCCGTGCAAAAAGGCTTCATGGAAAAGATATCAGGATGTGTTGAACACACTGAAGCTCTTACAAGCATCTCTACAAGATGTCGAGAAGAACTGCAAACCAATTGTGACCACATGGCTAGACTTGCAGAATGCATATGGAAGTGGGCCTCACAACCTTATACAGTTTGCCTTGGGATGGTACTACCGGTATATTACAAAAAACATCAGAACGACCATGTTTAATCATTAAGATGAAGTCTTCCATCGTGTGAAAAGAAAATAGTGGACAGCAGACATATTCAGTGCTGTATCGGTTTATACCACAGATGTCCCCTGTCTTGAATCATGGTTTTAGCAGTCTTGAATATGGGTTTAAGATCCATTAGATCAAGCCAAAGACCTTGGATATTGCATTACTAGCACAGACTTCCCAACATCAACCAGAGCATATGCTAATGATCTCACAGTCATAGCAAAAAGCCCAGAGGGTTATCAGCAACCGATCAACACTACTGACAAGTTGCTTAAGTGGTCAAGAACTATGAAGGCAACACCAACAAAATTCAAATCCCAGGCAATGAAAAAAGTTACTCCCAATGCACAGCAAAGGCATCAAGGTCACAAGACACAGTATAGCGTTTGACCCTAAACTGGAGATTAATGGACAAGAGATTGCATATATCCATAGTCAACCAATTAGATTCCTTGGAAATATGTTCAATACAGATTTGAACGATGACAGCATCAGACCGATGGTAAACGGGAAACTGGCCAGCCTACTGAGAACAACCGACTCAAGCAACCAGGATGGCATCATGAAAATGTGGATACAATCATCAGATAATACCAAAGATGACTTGGGAGTTCACCATTTATAAGAAAACCTAAAGAACACCTGCACAAAGTATTTGAGAAAATAAGGAGATGTACAACAAACACTGCACTCTATAGATCCAGAAGAAAGCAAGGTCTGAATAAAAGGGAGTTCCGCAGAGCCAAAGAGAAATGGCAGAGAAAGTCAAAGCTCCAAGTTTATTATGCAAAGAAAAGTTAAATGTGTTCAACCACATTTTCTCTGAAATCATCACAACCTGTAGTAACAACTCTCATCAGTCAAGAGATTAACAAATCCTCCAATTTTACTTCCAGTGGAATACCTTTCCACATCAAAGTGCAATGAGTTTGCAACTTTATTTCAAGCTAAAGTTCCGGGCATTAATAATGCAATAATTCCTGGAAAACAAATATCTACTCTGCAGCCAGCTAGTCAACGAGGTGACACATTCGACTCCTGTCACTGACAAAACAGTTGAAAAAATCATCCACAGTCTGACTCCATCAACATGCTGTCTTGATGAGTTTGCCTCTAGATTTCTAAAGTCTGTGCTGAGCAGTTTGTTACCACAATTCGCTCATTTAGTCACATCAGACTGGAACATTTCCAAAGGCCTTAAAAACTGCTGTCATTAAGCCCCTCTTGAAGAAGAGTAGTCTTGATGCCACAGTACTGAAGAACTATCGGCCCATATCAAATCTGCCATTTTTGGGCAAAGTCCTAGAAAAAGTTGTATACCAGCTTAGTGACTTTCCCCTGTTTAACAATGTGTTTGATACTTTCCAATCAGGCTTTAAGCCCCACCACAGCACTGAAACAGCTCTGATCGAGGTGACAAATGCCATCCATTTTCTTACCGCTTGTCTCTGTCGGGGTCGCGGGGGATATCCGTCTAAACACAGAGCCAGGAAAAGTCTCTACAGAACCTCAGCGCTGCCTTTGACACAGCTGACCATACTATCTTAATACAGAGGTTCGAAAACTGGGTAATAGATAATGGTGGAAGATAAGTATTTGGTCTATAACAAAAGTTCATCTCAATACATTGTTATATACCCTTTGTTGGCAATGACACAGGTCAAACGTTTTCTGTAAGTCTTTTCACACACTGTTGCTGGTATTATATCCCATTCCTCCATGCAGATATCCTCTAGAACAGTGATGTTTTGGGGCTGTCGGTGGGCAACACGGACGTTCAACTCCCTTCAAAGATTTTCTATGGGGTTGAGATCTGGAGACTGGCTAGGCCACTCCAGGACCTTGAAATGCTTCTTACGAAGCCACTCCTTGGTTGCCCCGGCAGTGTATTTGGGATTATTGTCATGCTGAAAGACCCAGCCACGTTTCATCTTCAATGCCATTGCTGATGGAGGGAGGTTTTCACTCAAAATCTCACGATACATGGCCCCATTCATTCTTTCCTTTACACGGTTCAGTCGTCCTGGTCCCTTTGCATAGAAACAGCCCCCATGCTTCACAGTAGGTATAGTTTTCTTTGGATGCAACTCAGCATTCCTTCTCCTCCAAACACGACAAGTTGAGTTTTTACCAAAAAGTTATATTTTGGTTCCATCTGACAATCTCCCAATACTCTTCTGGATCATCCAAATGCTCTCTAGCAAACTTCAGACGGGCCTGGACATGTACTGGCTTAAGCAGGGGGACACGTCTGGCACTGCAGGATTTGAGTCCCTGGCGGCGTAGTGTGTAACTGATGGTAGGCTTTGTTACTTTGGTCCCAGCTCTCTGCAGGTCATTCCCTAGTTTCCCCCGTTCTTGAGATCATTTCGACCCCATGGGGTGAGATCTTGCGTGGAGCCCCACATAGAAGGAGATTATCAGTGGTCTTGTATGTCTTCCATTTTCTAATAATTGCTCCCACAGTTGATTTCTTCCGACCAAGCTGCTTACCTATTGCAGATTCAGTCTTCCGGCCTGGTGCAGGTCTACAATTTTGTTTCTGGTGTCCTTCGACAGCTCTTTGGTCTTGACTTGTGATGGGTCCGGCAACACCGATGCATCGGCGCATGCAAAACCCTGTGTCGGTGCGCGTACCGCTTTTAGAAAGTCACGTGATCGATCATGAGCTGTTTCGGTCATGTGACCGATATGCGAACTGTGTCGCACTGACGCCTCCTCTGTGCCCCGAGAGCGGGTCTTTTCTACAGCCGGAGAAATAATAACTAAGAAGAGAAAATGTCTAAAATGTAATACGTTGGAAAAACTGTTTTTTTTATTAAAAATGTGTGTAAAAAAAAAAAAAAAAAAAAATTCCCAGTCCACAAGCATCCTCATTCACAACACGTTCTCTTAGATTTCCACGTTGTGATACATGTTCACATTATTTATTGACTGTATCTAAAACATGAAAATATATTTTTATTTAAATGAAGATATGAAATAATCCTAAATGAAATACAATGACTTGGTTTATATTATTGTATATACTAGGTCATAAAATCAGTGTCAGTTGATTCGGTCCATAGGTTGCCTGTAGGGATTTTTAATGTCCAGCAGATGTCAGTATTTAGTGACACAGTATCAATACAGTTTTGCAATGTGTCGAAACGCTTCATGACGCCTCATCAACCCATCACTAGTCTTGACCATAGTGGAGTTTGGAGTGTGACTGTTTGAGGTCGTGGACAGGTGTCTTTTATACAGATAACGAGGCCAAACAGGTGCCATTAATACAGGTAACAAGTGGAGGACAGAGGAGCCTCTTAAAGAAGTTACAGGTCTGCGAAAGACAGACATTTTGCTTGTTGACCAAACTTATTTTATAGAGGAATTTACCATTTCCTGGATTATTTTCCCCCATTCTGTCTCTCATAGTTGAAGTGTAGTGTACCTATAACAAAAATTACAGGCCTCTCATCTTTTTAAGTGGGAGAAACTTGCACAATTGGTGACTAAATAACTTTTTTGCCCCACTGTATATCGGCTATTTCTCCTTCCGGAATGAGCCTTTTTCTGGGGCGACATGCGATAGAAAATGGATGGATAGACTTTGCAGAAAGCCCCAAAAACAAAGTTGCAGAGGACAAAGTGTTGATGGGATAAACATGTTGTGGAAGAAAATACACTTAGCCAGAAGTTAGAAAATAGTTAATTGAGTTTCTGTGTATTCAAATGCACATCAATGTCCACACAGCAGCAGATCAGATCATGTAAACAAGTGTTCCACTCCACATCATTATGTGAATGCAAGGTGTGTGTGTGCCTCACATAAAGATGATCGTTTTAATCGCCGAGCTCAGGGTCTTTGTGTGGAGTTTGCATGTTCTCCCTGTGGGTTCCCTCCCACCTCCAAAGACATGCACCAGTGGATAGGTTGATTGGCAACACTAAATTGACCCTAGTGTGTGAATGTTGTCTCTGTGTTGGCGACCTGTCCAGGGTGTACCCCGCCTTCCACCCGTGTGCAGCTGTGATAGGCTCCCACGACCCCGAGAGGGACAAGCGGTAGAAAATGGATGAATGGAAGGTGGCAAGTGTATGTTATGGAGTCAAAAAATGTCTTCTTTTTCACTGGGCTATATGAAATATTCTGCCTGGCTGCACGGTAATTTCATTCACCATGCCTGAGCACACACCAAATCAGACATGGACGCTCCTTCCTCCGTGGTTTACTATACCAAAGCAGGTTGGTTGTGGGGGGAGAGAAAGGGGTGAAAGGAGGTTGTAGCGGGCCCTCAAGTGGAACAAATTCAAAAGATGGATACTCACAGGGGAGGTTTGAGCAGGTGACAGGTGGAAAGTGAGACCCTATGGAGCATCTACCAGGCACAGGAGGACACTAAGAGGTTTAGGAGGTGAATTACTCTTGAAGTCGCTCAAGGACTTTCCATTTATTCACCACTTAAAGGTCAGAGGATTTTGTTTCAACATGAACATTTCCTGAACACGTAATATAGATTATTTGGTCAAGATCTTGCATTGATTATGTTTTCCGTAATTGTTTAACCGCTTTTTGACCGTCTCGTCAGGATGTGTCATGTGCATCTACGAGCACTTCGGGTAAATCTCTACCATATATGGAGATCCACCGACGTCCCAATTGGGGAAAAACGTCACAAATTATGGAAAATTCCGACTGTCTCGTTAAAAGTATGAGGGAAGGCAATATTGTTTTATAAATATCTCGGCAATGCCTCCAAGGTTTGACTTCAAATTTGAGGGACTTATGCAGATCTCAAATACACAAAAACAGGTACCAATAAGTGAGAAAAGTGGGTTTTACATATAAAGTCAGTGTTAGTTATGCAACTCATTAGCAACACCTTCTCAGTCCATTTAGATTAAATGTTTGGTTTTTACTGGCAAGGAGACTGCAGTTCACTTGGATTACCCTTGTGAGGGTGGGACTTTTGACTGCGACATCACAGGCTGCCACTGCCACCTAATGAAAGGTCAAACTATATTTAAAATACTTTAGACATCTTCCAGGACCTTTGGAATTGGCCAACCTCCTCATTGATTTTGAGGGGTTGAAACACTGTTAAAGGAGACAATGGACGCAATTTTCTGCATTTATTTATGTAGTTATTCCACTCTGATTCAAAGGCTCAAGGCTGAGTCAGCAATTTAATAGCCAAAAATACTCTAGAATTTATGGTTAATGTCCTTTTTTATCTCCTTCAGGTTTTTGCTTCATGTGTACCATCCTTCCATAAAAATGCCACAAAATGTTTTTGAAAAGTGCATTTTTGTGAATGTCTCAAGTAGTTCATACAGCCCCCCCACCCCCATAAAAATTATCAAGGCTTGAGATCAAAAACTTGCAACAAGAAACCACCAACATTTTTCCCCAAAAGGTTTTATAACCATCCTGTTCAAACAACATTCTTTTTTTCTTTTTACACAGGCAGAGAACAAAAAAGATTAAACAATAAACTCCCAAACCTTTTGTACAGAGAAAAATCAAACTAGATGAAGCAAATGTCTCTTATATTAGTCCAATTGGTTCAATTGGAAAGTGTCTGTGTCACCTTTTATGGTTTGATCGGTTCTGTGTGGACTAGAAACCAGTAAGTCTAGGCCAAAGTAATCCAGTCATGTCTATGGAAGGTGTGTATGTAACTGTTTGAAGAATAGTCAGATCTAATGCACGTTTTCATGTGTTTGTGTTTCTTAAAGAGTCATTAAGCCAGACCGAATCCTTCCGAGCACTCCTGGATGGCCAACAGCAGCATGTGTCTCAACTTCTCGTAGCTCTCGTAGGCAGGGAGGTCCAGCTGGTTAAAACTAAGAACAAACACGGCATTTCAATGTCACTCTTACAAATTGTAATGTGTGTCGTAATAGTCCTATAACGTGTTTGTTTACCAGGTGTGAGCAGAGGGCAGGCGATCAGTGGAGCGATCGTCACGGTGGATTTGGAACTTCTGAATGCCGTTCATGCCCTCTAGAGCAGCAAAACCCTGGAGGGGCACTTTCGACGTGCCGGTGACAAACTGTAAGAACTTAGCTCGATCCGCCTGGTCGAAGGAACGCAAGGCCCTCCAGAACCACTGAATCTTGGGTTGAAAAGTTTAAAGGTTACATTAAATTATAATATTGACACTCTGGTCCTAATAGAAGTCTGAATTAATTACAAGTACCTGGATGGAGCTAGACTGGTACTTGTGGTACTCTGTGTTAGCCTTGAGGTCATCAATATCAATTGTGGGCAGGCCAGAAATGAGCAGCTCCAGCTCCTGCTCAGTGAAGATGGAGATCAGTCTCTTGGGGATGATCTCGTAGAAGCCCTCAAGGAAAGCAGCAAGCTGTTTGCGGATTGCACCTGCAAAACATCAAGTTTTTCCTCTTACTAAAATCCATCTATTTTCAAGCTTGTGTTACACTCCTTAAACCTGACCGTCAAAGTCTAAAACCGTACATTCTTACAAGTACTTTTAGAAGCTACAACACTAATCTTACCGGTCATCTTCATCTGGCAGACCAGGTGCACATATTCTTTTTTGTTTTCTTCTGTGACCAGAATGTTTGCACCATTTGGCTTGAGGTCTCTCACTTCACATACACCAAATTCCTGAACCTAAAAATACAAACAACAGCAAGACTTGAAGAACCATTTGCCATACAGCATTTAATCTCAATCTGTGGTACTTGGGCTCCATCTAGTGGTATGCCAAAGACTCGATTAAAGTCCACTGTTTTATTTTCATATATTCAAACAAGTGTTACTGTTCAAACTATGTGTCATATTACAGTGGCCCAAAATATTATATGTATGAGTTAAGTAAAACCTCTGCCTTGTTTTTAATGAATATTGAGACCTATTATGCTACTGCATTTTAATATTTGTCATTATGGTGGTTTTTGGAGCCAAGTGTTTTCTGAGGTGGTACTTGGTAGACAAAAGTTTAAGAACCACTGCCTTACAGTATTGAGTATGTGGAAGATGTGGGGAAAATGACTGTTTGATGCATTACAATTGGGAAGTGGATGATTCTGAATCAATGGATGTCCAAATTTTGATTGTGTATGTTTGAGCTAGTTTATTTCGAACATGCAAGCATACAACATGATACATCACAATTTTCAGTTTCTCTTTTCAACATGTTCAAAAAGGAATAGGAAGAAGCTGAGCTTATTTAATCCTACCCCTTTTCTTTTACATAACAGCTGCTAAAACTTTTGTTCACTTCCTGTTCTCAATTTATTTACAATATACTCCATAAGTAATCACAATAAAAATAAATAAATAAATAATAATTGGTGAAGTAAGTCATATTACATATGATGAGATGAGTAAGATTATTTTTGAGAATGAAAGAATGGATGAGTTAAATAAATTCAGAATGTTTATCATGGTTCTTCTTCTTTGTACTTTGTAAACACTTTAAGTTTGAAAAGTTTCTTGAAGTGGATCATATTAGTATATTGTTTGATTGCTTTGCTTAATCCAGTCCATAATTTAATTCCACATACTGATATACTGAAGGTCTTAAGTGTTGTACGTGCATACAAATGTTTTAAATTAAATTTTTCCCTAAGATTATATTTCTCCTCTTTTTTTTATAAGAATTGTTGTATATTCTTGGGTAGCAGATTATAGTTTGCTTTGTGTATAATTTTAGCTGTTTGCAAATTCACTATGTCATGGAATTTCAGTATTTTTGATTCAATTAAGGATTTGTATGTTCTCTATAGCCAACATTATGTATTATTCTAACTGATCTTTTTTGTAACACCGTTAATGAATTAAGTGTACTTTTGTAGTTATTTCCCCATATTTCTACACAGTAACTCAGATATTGTAACACTAGCGAGCAGTAGAGAATATGAAGTGATTTTTGGTCCAGAACATGTTTTGCTTTATTCATTATTGATGTGTTTCTCGCTACTTTATGTTGTATATTTTTTACATGAGATTTCCAGTTCAATTTATCATCAATCGTTATACCTAGAAATTTGGTTTCCTTTACTCTTTCAATTTCTATTCCGTCTATTTGTATTTGTGTTTGACTTTCTCTTCTACTGTTACCAAATAGCACTATTTGTATTTGTGTTTGACTTTCTCTTCTACTGTTACCAAATAGCACTATTTGTATTTGTGTTTGACTTTCTCTTCTACTGTTACCAAATTGCATTATTTTAGTTTTACTGAGATTCAATGATAGTCTGTTTTTGTCACACCATCTTTTTAATTTGTTAATTTCTTGTTATTATTTGTATTATCTTTTGTGTGTTCTCTCCTGAACAAAACGCTATTGTATCATCCGCAAATAATACGGTACTAACTTTAAATCTTTTGTAACTTTACAAATGTCATTTATATAGAGATTGAATAATTGGTCCTAGTATTGATCCCTGAGGTACACCACAGGATATATTTAGCGTTGTAGATGTGTGTTCGCCTAGCTTCACGTATAGTTTCATGTTAAAGTAATAGACAGTTCTAAAATGGAGATCTAGTGCAGACACACACAGAAAAATTAGCTATGCTAACCGAGGCACTAAGCTAGTTGGAATGTGAAGTAGTGAAACAAGAAGATATGTTTTGTACATTTCAAAAGAAGTCTAACTGGAACCACGTTCCAGCAGAGAGTACCAGCTAAGAAGAGGAAATTAGCATGTAGATAAATAAGTCAGGAGAAGAATATCCATAGTGCAATAACACTGTCAGCCATAGATATGAATGAGTAGATAGTGATAGGCGACAACTCTTTGAGCTGCACGTTTACGGCAACCGAAGGCAGATTGTCTGGTCAATTTTAGAAGGCACCAAAATTTGAAAAACCAAGGATACCTGCTCGCCACATAGGCACATCATTTAGCAGGAAAATAGAGTGCTCATTTATCCAGTCTTCCATATACGTATATCTATGCTGTGCGCACTCACATCCGAAAACCAGAAATTACTCAATACTCCATATGTCTGCATCCAAAGGAGGAGCTTTTTATACATAATTTAATATATTACATTCCTAGTAAGTATATAAAGAATGAAGAGAATGTTAAAGCCATCAGATATAAACTGACTGCTGCAGCACTCATGTTATGAGTACACTATGAGGCACAATCTTCAGCATGAGAATCAATTTTCCACTTGAAGCTAATTGCACCAATTAGAGACCCGACACCAACCTCTGTGCTGAATGTAAGCTCATAGCCCAAGGTGGACACGTCGTTCTCCAACAAGTACACCAAACCCTGGAAGAAGGGGTAGTCCTCACTCTCCATGTCAGTGTATCTAGCAATAAGAACATACATAGTAGTTAGAAATGTATTGTGTAACCACAGCTATGTACAAAACCCAAAACCAGTGAAGTTGGCACATTGTTTAAATCGTAAATTAAAAAATAATTCAATGATTTGCAAATCCTTTTCAATTTATATTCAATTGAATACACTGCAAAGACAAGATATTTAATGTTCGAACTGAGAAACATATTTTTTTTTGCAAATAATCTCTAACTTAGAATTCAATGGCAGCAACACATTGCAAAAAAGTTGGGCATATTTACCACTGTGTTACATGGCATTTACTTTTAACAACATTCAGTAAACGCTTGGCAACTGAGGAGACCAATCTTTGAAGCTTTTAAGGTGGAATTCTTTCCCATTGTTGTTTTATGTGCAGCTTAAGTTGTTCAACAGTCCGGGGTCTCCGTTGTCGTATTTTACGCTTCATAATGTGCCACACATTTTCTCTGGGAGACAGGTCTGGACTACAGGCGGGCCAGTGTAGTAACCACACTCTTTTACTACGTAGCCACGCTGTTGTAAGACGTGCAGAATGTGGCTTGGCATTGTCTTGCTGAAATAAGCAGTTGCTTGGATGGCAACATGTTGCTCCAAAACCTGTATGTACCTTTCAGCATTAATGGTGCCTTCACAGATGTGTAAGTTACCCATGCCTTGGGCACTAATACACCCCCATACCATCTCAGATGCTGGCTTTTGAACTTTGCACCCATAACAGTCCGCATGGTTCTTTTCCTCTTTGTTCCGGAGGACACGACGTCCACAGTTTCCAAAAACAATTTGAAATGTGGACTCGTCAGACCAGAGAACACTTTTCCACTTTGCATCAGTCCATCTTAGATGAGCTTGTCGGCGAAGTCGGCTGCGTTTCTGGGTGCTGTTGATGAATGGCTTTCGCTTTGCATAGTAGATTTTTAACTTGTACTTACAGATGTAGCAACAAACTGTAGTTACTGACAGTGGTTTTCTGAAGTGTTCCTGACCCCATGTGGTGATATCCTTTACACACTAATGTCGGTTTTTGATGGAGTACCGGCTGAGGGATCGAAGGTCACGGGCCTTGCAGTTTACGTGCAGGGATTTCTCCAGATTCTCTGAACCTTTTGATGATATTATGGACCGTAGATAGTGACATCCATAAATTCCTTGCAATAGCTTTTTTGAGAAATGTTGTTCTTAAACTGTTCGACAATTTGCTCACACATTTCTTCACAAAGTGGTGACCCTTGCTCCATCCTTGTTTGTGAATGACTGAGCATTTAATGAAAGTTGCTTTTATACCCAATCATGGCACCGAACTCTTCCCAATTAGCCTGTTCATCTGTGGGATGTTCCAAATAAGTGTTTGATGACCATTTCTCAACTTTCTCAGTCTTTTTGCCACTTGTGCCATCTTTTTTGAAACATGTTGCAGGCATCAAATTCCAAATGAGCTAATATTTGCAAAAAATCAGTTTACCAGTTTGAACTTTAAGTATCTGTCTTTGGAGTGTATTCAATTGAATATAGGTTGAATATAAATTGTAAATCATTGTATTCTGTTTTTATTTACGATTTACACAATGTGCCAACTTCACTGGTTTTGGGTTTTGTACATCTGTTGTCATTCAACCAGTACCTGACACTCTTGCCCAGGATGTGCTTGTAAAAGCTGCGAGTGAAGTAGCACTCCAATAACCGGTTATCGTAAACCGCTTTGGCCACCACACGACCCACAAATTTGAAGTAACTGAGGTGGTTTGGGTTGCAGTGGGACGAGGGATTGATGGTGTAGGTAACGCGATCTCCAGGTGATGTGCGGAACAGGGCGTACATGGGATTGAACATCTCACGGGAGATGATCATGTACCACTCCCTCAGCAGGCCACCAGCATCTTGGCCCTCTTCTCCTTCAAAAACAATGTACCTGCAAAAGAAAGGGAGCAGGGTCACACCGTATTCGAGTGATTCACATAGGCAGATGTTGTCCGGTAGAAGCTTACAGCCTGTTCTTCATGTCCTCTGGGCTCTTGCGGTGCAGTTCCCTGTAAGAGTCCTCAAACACATGATCCCTTCTCACATGCACAGCCATGTCCTCCTTCCTCAGACCTTCATCCAGGCGCTCCAGCTCCTGACGGAAATACCTGTAAAAAGACCAGGTCAGTAACTGACTAAGCCAAAAACCGCAGTTTGAAATTGGTAAAAGTCATTGCTCTTACTTCCTCTTCACATCAAAGTCCAGGATGCGTATGTAGTCAACCAACACTGCAAAAGGCCCATCAGCCAAATGAGTTGTGGACTGACGTAGGATTTGGTTGAGTACTGTGCGGTGAGTTTCTACAAGAGGAGGGATAAAAAATACATTATACCGTTAACACAACCTAAGCAGCTTTTTAACTATGGTATTTTTCGGACTATAAGTCGCAGTTCTTTTCATAGCTTGGCCGGCCGGGGGTGCGACTTATACTCAGGAGCGACTTATGTGTGAAATTATTAACACATTACCGTAAAATATCAAATAATATTATTTAGCTCATTCACGTAAGAGACTAGACGTATAAGATTTCATGGGATTTAGCGATTAGGAGTGACAGATTGTTTGGTAAACGTATAGCATGTTCTATATGTTATAGTTATTTGAATGACTCTTACCATAATATGTTACGTTAACATACCAGGCACGTTCTCAGTTGGTTATTTATGCGTCATTTATCATACACTTATTCAGCTTGTTGTTCACTATTCTTTATGTATTTTAAATTTCCTTTTAAATATCTATTCTTGGTGTTGGGTTTTATTAAATAAATTTCCCCAAAAAATGCGACTTATACTCCAGTGCGACTTATATGTTTTTTTCCTTCTTTTATGCATTTTCGGCCGGTGCGACTTATACTCCGGAGCGACTTATACTCCGAAAAATGCGGTAATTATCTTAGATCAGGCTCACCAGCAAATCGGAGGAACTTCTGGGTGTCTGGTGGTAAGTTTGAAGAGATGTGCATGGAGGACGGTTCACGAGAGAAGAATGGGTCTAGAGATGAAGGTGTTGCTGGTGTAAGAGGTGCTGGAGACAGGGGTGGAGGCTCATCTTTGATGTGAGACAGCTGGCTTTCCCGTGTGTCCCGAACAGGGGGTTTGCTCTCCCGTTCAGTGGCGTGCACAAGGAAGAAAGCCTCCACAGCTGGCTGGAGAACTGAGGGATAGAGTTTCAAAATATGAATCAAAAGGGTTACAACACGCGTTCCCTGAAAATATTTTCCGTGACTTTCCCAGGACATTTTAAGCACACTATTACTTCCTCATGTCACCCTTTCCTTGAAAATGATCCTTAGCTCTAATGATAATTTAGCAATGTTAAATTTATATTTATTTATACCAACAGTGGAAAAGAAAAATGACAGCAGTTCAAATGAACATATTAGAGATGTCTGATATTCGCGTTCTTACAGACATACAATACTGCCCAACACTTCATTTTCAATACCGATTTTAAATTATATCAAGCAATACGGCTATATGCAGCAGTTCTTCCCTCAAACAAATGGTAGGTGACGTGGTGTAAAATGAACACATTGGTCCTTACAGTAACACCTAATTTTATAGTATGTCACTGAATATATTTCACAAGTTAACACTATTGGTGCAAAATGAGCAATAGAGAAAGTGCTAAATATATTCTTAACATTTTGTCTCAACGTAAGTCAATAAAAAAAATTACGACAAATAGTCAATTAAAATAACGTGTTCTACTCTCAACAATCAAGACAGGTTAGTCTTTGAAATAATTCCCAAATAGGATTATAAATAATATGTGGATAACTATACAATTTGTAAAACTACATTTCTATAGGCACAAACATTTGTATAAGAACAAAATAATATGCAAAAGATGACACAATGTACTAATAATAGTTATTGAAATTATTAGTTGAGATTTTTTTTCCTTTCACACAGGAAGTTAACTCAATTTAAACATACAATAAGTTATGGTGTGAATAATTTATCAGTACTAAGTGATAGGATTAAACACATCAAACAAATATTCACCGCATGAAAAATAGCCTATGAAATATGTGACATCTCATTGTGCACAGACAACTCAGTTAAATGCCACGCCCACTATAACTTTCTGCCTGTGACTACATAGGAAACGATCCCGTGGCCACAGGAGAAAACAACCTCACATTCGTCGACCAACATAATACTTTTCAACTTACATAACCGCACTTTTCAACTTACAATCGTTAGTTTTGAGCTAAGTCTTTAACAGTTTGACAAGTTGCTATATCTTGAGATGAAGTCAATTGGAAGCATTGGGTTGCAGAATTGCTTTAAGCGGAAATGCGAAAGTCATTGGTAGTCACGTGGGGTGCTGCGCCAACTAGAAGCGAAGAAACGTTGTGCCTTAATGTTGCCTACAGGATACTGAGATAACAAAACAGCACATAACTTTTAACCTGTAGCATACACTTAGAAGACAGGGAGAGTATACCTTTTCCAAAATAATTTAACCATTTTAAAAACATTACAACTTTTTTACATAACTACAAAATGGGTCAATTTTTTTTCAAGTTTTTTAGGACATGTACACTGATAAAAACAAAAACAAACATTAAAAAAACACCAAGTCATATTGCACATATACTATGATAAAGAATACTCGTACCCAGCACGGCATGCTGGTCATGGGACTCTTCCAGCTCTTTCAGGCATTCCCCAAGCATGTCCCATAGCTCATCCAACAACAGCTGCTCGCTGAGGAGAGGAAGGTCTGGGAGTTTCTCCTCACTCTCTGACTGGCCATTTCCTTCTTCATCTGATGAAAACATTTCCATATTTATCAAAACAGGATTGAATCAGTAACTTCTGTTATTTTTCGGTGACCTCTTTCAATCTAGTGGTGGACGAAATGTCATTGCATGCATAAGATAAACCATGGTGAGGTAAAACTAATGTTAAATGTTCGTTACTTTGAGACCTTTGTCACAGTTTCTAAACAATGGAAATAAAGTTTCTACCCATAAGCATCCTATAAACAAATCAGTAAGTAAGCATCCACTGAGGACTTTGAACACGTTATGGGTGTGCATGTCTCACCCAAAGGTGCAGATTCTTGCTCTACAGGGGATGGCTGGTCCACATCCATTGGTGAGTCATCTCTCTGGGCTGCCTGGGCCTCTGACACAGACTGCATTTCAGCCTGCAGAGACCAGCATCCAGAAGGGACATAGGATGACCAAATGGGGAAAAAGAAGGGAGAAAGGAATTAGTATTGGGGACTGATATTACCATGTATTAGGACATTCACACAGTCCATTGATAAATGAGCTGGGGTTGAGCAGGTATGGGAAAAGCATGTAGCAATATCAGCCAGCAACCACATAAGGGGGCTTGACATTTTTTGAACCAGCACATTTGCATTGTTTTTGTTTACAGCCAAACATGCCAATGCAAAGACATTTATAGTATATGAAGTTGATCACTGACATTCGAGTCATCATGGCATTTGTTAAAACATGGGGCATAACTTTTTACACAGCAAGGTGCAGACAAGGTTACATTTTGACATTTGGTTGTGCCACAAATATATAACGTTATTAATCTAGTTCTATCTCTTGCAAGTTCATCTGAAAAAGTTCGCAAGGCTGTAATTTTTCAAAATGCAAACAGCAACATGGTAAGTCTAAAAAAAAAAAAAACAGTCAAAAGCCTAGAGCAATATTATAAAATACAATTTATAGGCCCAACAAAAATTATATATAAGAAAGTGTGTGTGAGGTGTGTACAGGAGGGAGTATGGCTAATTTCAAAGCGGCCCATGCTAACCGTGGCAGCAGCAGCTGTGCCAGCAGGGGGAGCAGCACCAGTGGGGGCATGAGAGGCCTCCACTGAAGATCCGGCGGTGACGGCGGCAGCAGTGGGTAGTGGTGCTTGTATAAGGCGGCGTGCCCGCTGACCCTCTCTCACCATCTGGATAATGGCATCAGCCTCTGCCTCAAGTTGACGGACAGCAGCCTGAATGCTGCTGGCTGAGCCCAGACTGGACGAGCCTGTACGTTGAGCAAGAGGTTGCGTTATCGCTCACTTCATCATCATTCACCCTACTTGTACAGTAGGGTGAATGTATATTCTCACCTAATCGTCCTGTCTGTTTGGCTTTCTTGTTGGCACGGCGTGTGTCCTCACGTAGCTGAATAATAACCTGCAACACTCGGAGGAAAAATTTCTGGGTCGACGTCTTAGAAGTAAGTGAACTCATACAAGGGAGCTGTAGTTCTCGTCCGCCAAGTGTTCGCTTTTGTGCAGCCACAATCACTACACTCTCTGCTCCATCGAACCTGTGCCGCCAACAAAGAAATCATTTAAGGTAAAGTAAACTGTAGTTACAAACAACAAGCATTGATAATTAAATGGTAACTGCAAAAAACAAAGGGATGGCACTTAAAAATGTCAGAGCAACATTTGATGACTTATCCCTCTGAGAGTGAGCAAAAGTTGCCATTGCCAACCTGCTGGTCATTTTGCCCTTCAGTCTGGCAGAGATGGAAGAGTCCTCAGGAGGTGCATCAGGGGAATGAGAATCTGCATGTGCTCGTCTCTGTTGCTCCAAGTTGTACTCTCGAAGTTCAGCCAGTAACGTACCTGAGACAGAAATCATTTTAATGTGTAAGAAAAGCGACTATGCAAAATTAAGAGTATCTACATAGCACTGACCGATCTGTTTGCAAAGAGTATAACCAAGGTGTCTTGCTCCACTGAGCAACAGTCTCAGCACAGTGTCTCTGGTTGAACAGTCCCCTCTAGATAACTGAAGCAAAATATTAGCTGCATCCTCCAGTCCTTCCTCTGAACATGAGTGGGAAGTCAACACCTTATGAAGACAAGAGAGCAAAGAGAGACCAAAAGGGTTTACATTTAAGTTTGCAATCATTAGAGGCATCATTTCAAGTTGGAAAGAGGAAAGGTAGACAACCCATCTGCACATATAGCGTAGACTCAAAATGTTTTAAATTGTGCAAATGTTTGTTTATTCCAGCAATTACACCTACAAGGTGAAAGTAATATGATATAGGCTAATAACATGCAATTCAAGCTATTTCGAGCCTTCTTTTGATATAATTTTGAGGATTACGGCATACAGTATAAAATCTTTGAATTGAAAATCTCAAAAAATTTGGGGTTTTCAAAAACTGAGTCATGATCATCAAAATCATAACAAAGGCTTGACATGTCTCACTTTGCATTTAATGTGTTTATATCACATATTACTGTATTTTCACATTTGGAATTGAGTTGCTGACAAGGACGAATTTTTACACATTAAACATTTTTTAGTTTTACCTGTATTGGTTAATTTTATTTGAGTATGAAAAGAAATGATACATCTGATTCAATTTTGGACTGAAACTAACAAGATCTGTACAATGCATTTTTTATACCTCCACTGAAAGTTGAAGCTGTTTCTCTGTAAGTCCAGTGGAAATCATCTTGTCACTCTCTGTGCAACTTGGAGTGCTCTTCATTTTTGCTGTTTGTGTAGAAAAGAATAATTATACAAAACCCTCATTTATAACCTGCAAATAGCATTTTGTAAGATTACAACATTCTACCTGTGGAGACTGTTCCAGTGGATGTTGGTATAGAGATGGCTGTGGAAGATGAGAAAACTAACAGACTTGACCCTGAGGTGGTGCTCTGGGTTGGAATTCCCCCAGAGGCCACTGTTCCCACCGCAGTAGATTGGACGCTTGATGCTGTTCCCTGCGTGGTAACAGGGGCTGTAGATCCTGAGCTGGTTGCTGGGCTTGGGTTGGCTGTCTGTGGAGTCGGGTGACCAGCAGGCACCTCTGTGGCCTTGTTGTCAGGCAGGGCAATGGATATGAGGGAGAGCAGACGCAGCAGCTTTTCAGTGAGCAGGGAGCTTCGCCTAATTACAGGGTGGGACAGCATGTTCATCAACTGACCAAGGGGGGAACTCTCAAGGCTTAACTGTAATCCATCAGCCTCTGCACTGCCCCCAAGAAGCACAGTTTTCATTGATGCTTTTCCCTTGCGACTGACATTCATGTTGTCCAGCTTTACAAGCAGGTCCCAAAAATCAGTGGAGATTCCCAGTGACTGGGGAGTAGCAGCAGAGGACCCGAAAGAGTTCTGTGTGCTGGAAGCATTGGAGTTTGGGTTGTTTAGAGACTGGGAACTTGACCTTGATCCTCCACCTATACCTCCCACACCCGAGGAGCTCGGACAAAGACGAGACTCCAGGTCAGAGGATGACAGAGACAGATCCTTACAACGCTGCTGAGTGAAATGGCTGGGGAACACCTGTAGGGACAAGCAGAAAAAAGTGATTCAGTAAATATACCTACCATTAGGGATGGGAATCGAAAATTGGTTCTTTTCAGAACTGGTTGCCAGTGTATCAATTCCTTAGAATGCTTGCCATTTTTTCCCCAAACGGTTCTCTTATCAATTCTTCCGGGTGGGGATGACGTCATTACCCAACGTGCGTAGTGACATCAGATAGCAAAATGGCGGAGCCCGGGCGCAACAAAGGCCCTAAAGTTGACTAAATTTTACAAGAAAAGATTGCAACAATGCTACTTGTAATAATTATAAGGTTGCTAGCTAATCAAAAGAAGGACATACGAGTAATATGCTGAAACATCTGAACACAGTATGCAATAATTATAAATGAAAGTCGCGTTTTGAACCGCTCCTATCTAATCCCCGCACCAGTAACGCTAGCACTTCATCTGAATATAACAGGTACTAACACCTCCTATCATGTTAGCGTTATTTGTTAAATTCAAATGAATGCCTTCTCATTTAGATGAGCATGACGAGAAACAGATTCTGACTGGCTCTGAGGCAAGCAGCTCCAGTTCACGTCTGCTGCTAGACCATACATCCATCCATTTTCTACCGCTTGTCCCGTTTGGAGTCGCGGGAGCCTATCTCAGCTGCATTCGGGCGGAGGCGGGGTACACCCTGGAGAAGTCGCAACCTCATCGCAGATGCTGCTAGACCAGTGCTTCTCAATTATTTTCTGTTATTCTCCCTAGGAAGAAGAAACTATTGTGCCCCTGCCCCTTCCACCGCGACAATAACATAATTTGTCCATTAAATTGTTATAAGTACACCTCTGCATTACATTGTATCCTTATCAACAACATTAAATAAATTCAATACACCAGTCTTTCCTCGTGTCCTACCGTAATCACAGTAAAGGGCTACATAGACGTTGTCATATTCTAGTAATAAAAAAAAAAGTTTCTCCGAGATCACACTTGGCATCGTATCGCCACACTATTTGAGAAAGACTTTGCTAGACGAATGTAACAGAGCAGCGACAAAGGTCAAAAGTTAGCATTTTTGGTTGGTGAATGTTTAATTTTAGTCAGAGAAAAGTTGCATGTTTTCCTGCAACCAGATTTTCCCTCAGTCATTATACAGGTGAAACTCATAAAATTAGAATATGGTGTAAAAGTCCATTCATGTCAGCAATTAACGACACAGGTCCGGTGGCCATGGATGAAGTGCTGGCTGTCCAGAGTTGGGACCCGGGGTGGACCGCTCGCCTATGCATCGGATGGGGAAATCTCTGCGGTGCTGACCCGTTTCCGCTCAGGATGGTTTCCTGCTGGCCCCACAATGGACTGGACTCTCACTATTGTGTTAGATCCACTATGGACTGGACTTTCACTGATATGTTAAATCCACTATGGACTGGACTTTCACAATATTATGTCAGACCCACTCGACATCCATTGCTTTCGGTCTCCCCTAGAGGGCGGGGGTTACCCACATATGCGGTCCTCTCCAAGGTTTCTCATAGTCATTCACACCGACGTCCCACTGGGGTGAGTTTTCCTTGCCCTTATGTGGGCTCTGTACCGAGGATGTCGTTGTGGCTTGTTTGAGACATTTGTGATTTAGGGCTATATAAATAAACATTGATTGATTGATTGAGTTATGTGAGATTTTCAATTTAAAGTTTTCATAAACTAAGCAATAATCCTCACAATTGTAACTAGGGCTGCAACAACTAATCGATTAAATCGATTAAAATTGATTATAAAAAATAGTTGTCGATTAATTTAGTCATCGATTCGTTGGATCTATGCTATGCTTGTTGTTTTTTAAAAATAAACCTTTATTTATAAACAGCAACGTTTACAAACAGCCGAGAAACCATCAAAATAAATACAAAAACAGTACAAAACAGCGCCAGTGGGGCGCTGAGGCTACGTCTCATGAGGTGGCAGTAAGCCAGCCAATGATGTGTCTGTGCAGCTCACATGATGACGAGATTTTTTTAAGGAAGCGAAGCAGCAACTGTTGTGTATTAACTTTCAGAGTGTTAGGAACTTCTTGGAGTGCATTTTCTGTGTTGTTTTGAGTGGCAACAGGCATTCATGAGTTCAGCTTTTTTGTGAGTAACGTCAACATTATCCCTTTGTTGCAACGTGGGGCTGATAATGTGTCTCCGGCACATTTGACTCAATTTTGAGAGAGAAAACGCACGGTTACCAATTTCGAAATAAACGTAACGGACAGAAATATCTCAGGTTCGTTTCATAATGGATCAATGTAGCCGATAAAGCTATATAAATATATTTAGATTTGAGTGACGCTTTAGTATAACTACCGGTAAACGTTATGAAGGTGCTGGAATATTTAATGCTATTATTCAGAGGCAGCCTAAAATGAATCCTCTATTATTCACAACAGAAATGTGTACAATATCTGATTCAGTTCTGATCTGATGAGTTACATTTCTGTGTTATTATTGGTGTATGCTGCATTCCCAATGTCCATTTATTTCATTTAGCTTTTTTTTTTAATGTGGCGGCGTATTTGCCTTTTACGTCAGAAATTATGAATTAAATCAACTAGGTATGTATTGAGTTACATGTAAATGATGCTACTATGTACGTTCATTATATGGTTTCTCTCATTTCAGAAAGAAACAAGCCAGCATTAGTGACTTGGTACAAAGGAAGGTATGCACAACACAGCAAGCGACTGCATTGACTGAAAGGATAGAAAGGATAGAAATGTGGTTTCTCTTTTATCCGATTATTAATCGATTAATCAAAGTAATAATCGACAGATTAATCGATTATCAAATTAGTTGTTAGTTGCAGCCCTATTTGTAACCAATAAAAGGTTTGGCATATCTCACTTTGCATGTAATAAGTTAATATCACATGTTACTAAATGTTACATTCTTGTGTAAATTTGCACATGATTAAATTCTACAGAATATTCATTTATTATATTTACTTACAAAAAAAATACTTCTTTCTTCTCTACTACATATGGCTCTTAAGACCTCACTGTAGGCTTTGTAAGGTCATGTTACATCTAAACTAAACACAATAGATGCTAATCCACCCTTTTTTGTAATCGATAAGAGAACCATTAAGGAAACAAATCGTTAAGCAGAATCGGAACCAGCAAAACCTTATCAATTCCCATCCCTACCTACCATGGATCAGCATAAAATAAAAATGAATAACAAATTAGATAAGGATATGTGACAACTTACCTTAGCAAGTTGGATGAGTGTGTCTAACACATGCCGACAGACCACTGGGGCAGCTTGTGGGTGGATGTGTACAGTGGAGCCCCCACCTCCAGCACACGTGACCGCTGCAGTAGCTCCTGTCACTCCTCCCAGGGGTGCAGATGCTGCTGAACCCCCAGCTGAGTGACGGTCAGCATGTTTTCTACCAGATACACGTTGGATCTGGAAGATGTTAGTCCGGCAGCCCAAAGCAGCATCCATAGACACAGAGAGCCAAGAAAGTTGGCTAGAACTGCGAGACTCTACCCTGTTTAGAAGCTCCAGGGAAGAAGAGGAGGAGGAAGAGGAGGATGAAGAGGTAGCTGATCCTTTTCCCCCACAGCCTCCCTGGGAGCTCCTTTTCCCACGAGAGTCTTCGAGACGGGAGGTCTCCACACACACCTCACTCTCACTGCTGCGTTGGAGAATGGATAACAGGCTGCGAATAACCCACCCACGTGTCTGAGAGTGGTAGCAAAGATTCCTGAGCACACGGTGTAGACGGCTGGTGTTAAGCTTCGGTTCATCCACAAAAAGCAACACCAGCAGGCAGGACAAGGCCTCGTGGTCCAGTAGCAATCGGCCACGCAGACGCAACAGAGAATCCACACTGGAATTGGATGGTCTGAAGGACAAACAAGTGGATTTCATTTAATTTATCAATATCTATATTTTATGGTTCCATAAAAAGTCAAAATAAAACAGATGTTAGACTCACCTATGGTTAGATCCACCCCCCATCTGAAATGGGCCTCTACTCTGTACTGCTAATCTGGTGTACTGGACGCCACGATTGCTCCCTAGCCGACTGGTGAAGGCTGGTGAACGCAGAATGGCTGATAGAGCTGATGTTGAGCTATGACCGAACAGCCTCTCATGCATAAGTTGTCTTTGCCGGGCCTCCTGCTCTCTACGCAATGCTGCTGCTTCAGCTGCGATGTCCGGAGGCATGACAGCCAACACGCTGTCCTCCATGTCTTCCAATACACTACGTCGGAGCTCTGAGGGCAGGGTTTGGATGAAGGTAACAGGGTCTAGAGGAGTATCTCCCTGTGGAGGTTGTTGGGAAACCTCCCTGCGCTGTTGCTCTGCTCGTTGCTGGGCAAGGACCTAAAAGTAGCAAACAGTTTACCATCATGTTCTGTAAAATCATAACTTGTCTCAATTCCTTTATCAACTTTTAATATATATTAGTATTACTCTATCAACTTTAAATATATATGAGTAATCAGTCCATGTATAGCTTCTATATTTCTTACCTCCTCTTGGATGGCAGGTGGCAAAGCAGCCAGAAACTCAGGGCTGACCTCTGTAACTCCTGGCCCTCCAAGTACCGGTGCTGTAGAAGATGGCAGGCTTGGGGCAGCTGCTATGCGGGAAGGTGGTCTTATACCCAACTGATTTTGAAGCACTTCTCTTCGAATGTCCTCAGGAAGAGCTGCCAAGAAAGATGGATCCACACCTTCTGGAAGACTTATTCCTGTGATGACAAAAACAGCAATATTTTAAGACATCAAAACTGTGTTGTCATGTGTGAGCGAGGTTATATAGGTTAAATCAATAAAATCTATTTGTTCAAAAATATACACCCAACTGTACCTGCAAGTGGGTCCTCGTCCTCATTGCTTGTGGATGGAAGAGGCTCTTCTTGGATAGCCTGTGATTGGCTGTCAGCACTGTCACTCCTGGTAATTACTTCACCAGCAGACGACACTGAAAAGGAGCTAATACAACGAAAATAACATCTTCAGAATCCATTAAATTGATTTAAAAAAACCATTTCCCCTTATTACATATTCATAAACAAAGGCAATATTTTCAAGAGCTCACCCAGTCTCTGTGCCTGTCTGCCTTTCAGTCAGCCCACTTTCCCCACTGACAGACAGATCTTGAGACACATGGGTAGGCTGGACAGAGTTGGAAGAAGCTTCTTCTTGTGTGGTAGAGGCAGGGCTGCTGGTGTCCATAGGTGACCCCTCTAGTTGTGACACACCCACCACTGCAGGCTCTGAGGTCTCTGCAATATCTGGGCTTAAGGAGGCTGGGGGAAAAGTTTAAAAAACTAATTACAATGTACTGTATGATCAGCAATAAATTCTTTGTGGAACTGATTTCTGAACTAAGCACAGGTCAGATGTAAATTATGTATTGTCCTTGCTCATGGACAGTCTGTATATAGAGTGTGAGTCTACCTTCCCTGCCTTCATCCAACGCTTCTCCTCCTCCACCACCACAACTTTCTCCACTGCCTCTCTCACCGATTGTGGGTGCTGGGGACATTTCCATCTGAGATGCTTCTGCTTCACTGTTAGGCCTGTCAGCTGTAGACAAGGGCGGAAGGTGCGTTCCTGCCAGAGCCGCCAACGAGCTGACATGTGACTCTGCCAAAAGCAGGTCTGCCATTGGTTGGTGGACCTGCTGGTTTATTGCCGTTTCCAACGAAACTAGGGCTTGTTCGTGTGGAGCTGGGGTAGTTGGAGTGACCTCTCCAGAAGGGGAAGCAGTGAGTTCCAGACAGGATACTGCACCTCCTTGAGCCTGTACACCTTCTGCGACAGATAAAAAATAGTCAATCGAGTGATGACTTTTAGATGAAGATACATTTTCATAGATTGAAACAGGCTTTATGGCCTGACAGATACACCATTTTCTTGACAATGAAAAAATACACAAATTGGCCAAAGTTGAATCGTGTCTAATGCACTCAACATTGCAGAGGGAACTAAGTCTAAGTCCATCCATCCATCCATTTTCTACTGCTTGTCCCTTTCGGGGTCGTGGGTAAGTAAATAAGTTAATTGTGTTACATGTTTAAACTCATCAAAAAAGTTTTAGGATCAATCGAAAGTTATGGAAACGGCAAAAACACCAAGAAAGCAGCCATAATTGTTGACTGCACAGTGCTGAAAATGGTTTTGCATGGAAGCTTTAGGTCCATTTAAAATGAAGGACAAATCTATCACATGAAAAGTTAACAGCACCAACAATTTGTTGTCAAAAGATTCCACAGCAGAACCAGTAATATAAGATGGAGTATACAATCATGTTCAACAATAACACAATTTACTACATCACCACAGCACACCTAGCTTCAGAACATTGATGTCATTTCGGTTTTCATTTTCCCGCAGATGTTTCCAAGTAGTTGTGGCGTTGCCATAAGAAAGACAGTAGGCTGTATAGTTATCTCCCAGATCTGGTGTGATCCTAAAACTATACAAACTACTACCTCATCCCATAGCACGCTCTGTTGACTCTTGATTCCCTGTGATTTAATTGAAGTACAACCATTTGAGATGACTGAACAATACCAAAACCCTGTCAAAATAGTAATACCTGCAGTGTTTTCTGCGCCATTAATTGTCCCTAATCCAGAACCCTAGAGACAAGGAAATAGAAAGCTAATTAATAAAATGTATATGTTTGTACTACTAATATGTAAATAAAATCCACAACATTAGAAAATACTTCTACTAGCATGTAATGTGCAAACCTGCAGGCTCTGTTCCCTTGCCTGCTCTGCTCCAGAGGCTTTCCGTTCATTTTGTTTGGATTCTTCCTCTTCAGCCAGCTGCCGTCTTCGCTTTTCTCTACGTTCCTCTAACTCCTCATCTCGCAGACCCTCTAGATGCTGAAGTATTGGCACCTTCACAACTGAAAGGAACATGACATGTAGCCATTTTAGCTTAGTTCATCAGTTAAAAAGAAAAAAAAACCCGGCTTGTGAAGAGCGATGTGTGCTTTTTTTTGTCATTGTCTTTAAAAGTCTCTCACACGTACAAGTTTAATCTGGCCCGCGAAATGAGTTTGCTAAGTATAAAAATTAGCTGCAATTTTTTTAAATGAAAAACTGATGTTCTAAATGTGTCCACTGGATGATGCAATAGCAATTTGAGTGTAACCCACATCACACATCACATTGTTTAAGATGACGTGTCAGCTGACTTTAAACGCCCTCTGGATTGGCTGTCACTACTCCAATCAGCGGAGGTTCCTAGCAATCAGCTGTTCAAATTGTGGCCGGCAGCAGACAAATGCTGTGGAAACGCACAATACCTTTTTTGACTGTAAATTATCCACTCAACAGATAAAATAATGAAACTGTAAGATGCAAAGACTTAAGTCAACTTGACCATTATCTTTGTAGTTAACATTCCGTGCAGTGCACGCAATTTGTTGACGGCACAATGTTTCTTAATATGTTGTTAGTTCTATTTTCTTTTATGCTTTAATCTACTATGTTCAAATTGGTTACATTTGTAGTTATGTAACCCTTAATTAAGTTATAATGGTGTCATTTGACAATTGTTTTGATTATAATTGTAATATTTGAATTATACATTTGTTGTTAGTTCTATTTTCTTTTATGCTTTAATCTACTATGTTCAAATTGGTTACATTTGTGGTTATGTAACCCTTAATTCAGTTATAATGCTGTCATTTGACAATTGTTTTGATTATAATTGTAATATTTGAATGATGATAAATTAATGTGTTGGCCATAGAAGATAACTACGGAAAGAGATAAGATAGCCTCTAAATCAGCACGAAATGTGTTTCAGTTTGTAATGCACAACTCAATGCGGTAAGACACCAATATGTACTGACTGAAAAACATGAACAATTAAAATATCTGTAAAGTATTAGCCAACATTTCATGTTTTGTTTGTACACAGCTAGCCAGACAGCGTATGTAGTGTAGTTGTACAACACGCATGACGTGCTGCATGTATCATGATTGATAGTAAAGTGTGACTCACTCGATGGACAGTTGTGCATTCGGTCTGCTGGCCGGGGACATTTTTATTCGGATTATTTGGGGGTAAGCATCCTATTTGTGTCGAAATAGCTTGTCTCCAAAGTCCACATTTGCAGCTTCGTGTCAATTCGACTAGAGTTGCAACAACTAATCGATTAAATCGATTATAAAAATAGCTGGCGATTAATTTAGTCATCGATTCGTTGGATCTATGCTATGCGCAGAAGCAATTTAAAAAAATTTTTTTTATAAACCTTTATTTATAAACTGCAACATGTACAAACAGCTGAGAAACAATAAGCGAAATAAGTATGGTGCCAAGTTGTGACAAGTTGTTGCCAGAAGTCGGATGCGTGCTGCTATGGAAATGGAAAAAATGCGCGGGAGAAGTCAGTTCCAATGACTAAAATGACCAAATAGTAAATATTGATCAATATTACATATTGTTATGAACGTGTCTGTTTCTACATTATATATAGACTTGCAGCGTGTATATAAAACATTGATGGAGGGTTATGAAGTTGTTTTAGAGGGGTTTTGAAGACTAACGGTGACTCCCATTAGCCACATCTTCCAAGCATTTTTTATCATCTTTAAAACCCTAAAAAAAGATGTGTTCTTGCCTCTCATAATGATAGTGAACATCAGGCAAAATTTAAAAAAAAGTGCAGTTCCCCTTAAGTTTTAACACTTACCTGCTACACAGTCGTGCATACTTTCAGCATCCAGCACTTTACACTCATCTGTCCATCTAGTTAAAGCGGTGGGAATGCTAGATAGAGTGCCTAGAGAATGTACAAACATGTGAAACAATGTAAGAACATGTGAAACAGCCCTAGACTAAAATACCTTATTATGATAATAAAGGTTCGGGTTTTGTCACCTGCTTGACCTCCTGTGCTGCTCTGTTCATGGAAAAAGTCATCGAGTAATTCGTCATCGGAACGAGCAATAATATGAACGTCCTCATTTCCAACCAAAAGGCGAGCTCGACCACGAGATTGCAGAGGCAGCGAGCTGGAAAGTTGCAAAATGTCAGCTGCAGCACTGGGGCCCAACAACCTAAATGCAGTTAAGCAGTGGACAATTTCAAAGTCAAGATAGGTACCGAACTAAAATGTTTATTGTGGTTACAAATTATTGATGGAAAAAAAACATACATCAGTGATTCTCAAACTGTGGTACAAGTACTACTAGTGGTATGAAAGCTCCATCTAGTGGTGCATCAAATAATCACTTGATTAAAGTACAGTATTTTATTTTACTATATTTAAACACAGTGGTACTGTTCAAACTGTGGCCAAAATATTAAATAGTTGTTCAATATAACCTCTGCCTTGTTTTTAATACTTAAGCATACTACACCACTGCATTTTAATGCTTGTTTAAATTATGGTGGTAATTGGAGAGGCACGTTTTTCTCAGGTAGTAGTTGGTGAAAAAAGTTTGAGAACCATTGATTAACATCAACTGATATGCACTTGCCTTTGAAGGATGAGTGGAGGGTTAGGCTGGCGGTTTCCAGGGTAGTGGACATGGATAGTGTGCCCACTGTTGGCAGTGAGCTGGCGAAGCGTCCGCTGGCTGCGACCCATGCCTTGTGCCAGCCGGCTGCTTGTGCCTGCTACACCCAGAGTGAGGGAACCGTGGTCAGCATGACGCACCATCAGTGGGTGGGAGCTAGGGATGTTGCCAGGGGAAGGAGGGATGTCAGCTGATGGAAGAACGGAAAACGCAGTTAGACACACGGAAAAGCTCTGCGAAAACTTTAATATAACAAAAAAAATTAGTTTCAAGTGTCTTTATTAACAATTACTCTAATTTAGATGTTTAGTGCAAATGGCAGTTCAGATGCTACATTACAATTGTATCGTGTAAGTGAAACCACATTTGGGTGCTTACCATTGTTGGAAAACATGTTGTCAAACTCGATGATGAGGTCATCATCCCGGTCAAACCTTTCGAAGCGGATGTGAGGGGAAGCATTGATGTCAGGGAAATCCTCATCCAACTCCATCTCAGAACCTTCATCATCGTCATCCTCATCGCCTTCCTCATCATCCTTAACAAATGGCAGCCATGAGTTTTAAGACAATCCATACGAGTTGAGTAAACATCTAGCTATTGACCCATACCTGGTCCTCCTCCTCCTCTTCTTCCTCTTCCTCCTCTTCATCCTGGCTGTCTTCATCATCATTGCTGCCACTAGAATCTTCTTCTTGTGTGTGCTCCTCATCTTCTGGTTCTAGGATATTCATAGAGTCTAGCCATAGAGGAAAAGGAAAGGTAAGAATTTTCAATTTATTATTTTTGTCAAATCAGATTAATAACACTTTTGAATTGTGATAATCACGAAAAAAAAGTGCAGTAAACTACTTGCTTGCATAATTTAAATTAACTTTAAAAACACCCCAATGTTTTGATACAAAAGCAATTGTATTGTCAGAATGTCACACGAACATTTAAAAAAATGATGTCATTGAATGTACACCATTTATTTGCTAAAAATTTGCCATAAGTTTTAACCTAATTTCTATCCGAATGTATTTTGAAACAAAACTTGTCACAGACGGGTGTATGCATTGACATGATCATTGTTCGTATAACAACCCATGCCACCTTTCAGGTAACCATCCGCAGTTAAGGTAAAGGAGCATGTGCGCTCCAAAAATATTGGGTGATTACGCTGTGTTGATAAATGATTAATGCAATACTTTTTTGTGATCAACCAAGGTAAATTTGTCAGCCCTACCAAAAACAAACTGAATTTTGCAGTTTAAATACACAATAGTGAACAATTTTGTATACAATGTTTTTTCTTATACCAACCTTCTCTATTAGCCTGAAGAGTGGATGCCTGACTGATATTGGAGGGGGCCTCATCCATCAATACATCCTCTTGTGACTCATCCTCACCACTTCGTCCCACTGAAAGACAACAGTTGTCAGAGGGATTGCTTTCTTACAAAATTATTTTCTTCCCTCACAATTACACACCTATAATTGTACTGTTGACCGTACCAACGTCTCTCTCAAGTAGCTCATCAATCAGATCCACCAACTCGTTTTCCACCTTCATGCACATTAAAGCCAAAGTGCACAGATATGGTTTCAGATTGTCAAGTTCTGTTCAGCAACTTTTAACGCGCACACGCACGCACGCGCACGCACACACACACACACAAATACCCTGGCGAAACAATGCTAATCACCTGCATTGCCTGTGTGCTGAGAACCTCTGGTTGGCCAGCAATGACAACTGTATCACCCTCTGTTTCTCCATCCATCAAATCACTGTCAGCTCCCTGCACCCTGTGGCTCCCCTCCACTGGCTCAGCCTCACCAGATTCTCCTGGAATTTCAGATATCACAAATTATTATAATAATTACCATTGTAAAAACTAGATCTAGTGCTAACATTATTCATCCAACACATTAAGGTTGTGCAGCAGCTGATACAGGAGAATAAGTTTAGAAGTTTCAGTTTATCATCTTTCTTTCAGTTGGATTTATCAAACAAAGTATTTAGTGAACATGACCGTTGACATCTGTCACATACCTTGATCCTGAGCGTTGCTGTTGCTATCCCTTGCTGTGCCCACTGAGTCATGTTCAGTCTTGCTCTTGCTGGATCCTCCTTTACCCCCAAACAAACTGCTGGGCTGGTTAACAATACGCGACAGAGTTTCTAGAGGCTTGAGGGCAGCATTCACTGTGTTGGCCATGTTGGGGCTTTACCAATGAAAGAAGAGGAACAGGTTTTACTTCAATATAATCTGCATTACAAATTGCAATTCAATTTATTTTGACAAAAAACAAATGGATTATATCCAATTAAATTCTGCAAAGACTATTTTGACTTTGAGAATCAAACAAACTGTTGCAGAAGACAGCTTATTAGCCATACATTTACATACCTAGACAAATCCAAGCTGTGAGGCACACGGGCCAAGTCATTGACCAGTCCTTTCTTGAGAAAAAGCCTTATGATATTATTCATGCCATTGTGTTGTGTCTTGGCTGCTGCTGTGCTATAGAAACTGGACGTGGAGGGACATGACTCCATTATAGTGCTGATGATGCACATCACTGCTTGAAGCCTGTGACCGACAAGTAAGCATTGGAGGTTTGCAACACTGATCAAGGATTGTAATGCCATCAGTGTCCTAATCCTACTTACCGGGCATGTTTTTCAGCCCCTTCCGTCATTCCTAAAGCCCGACTGAGGGCAGCCTTCACCTCATTAACCAGAGCAACCTGGGCATCGGTGCCCGTGCCTGCAGCTGCTAGGCTGGCAAGGAAAAGGCGGGCCAAGGCTGGGGTGTCTTTGTCCTCTGCATTCTGGGTGTGAGGCAGCAAATGGTCGAGCACAAAGGCTAGAACACTGCAATCCTGTAAGGATACAGATGTAACAGGTAAACAAAGTACATTTTACACTGAAGGCAATCCAATTTAAGCATGTATTAAAATAAAAATAGCTTGTCACCCACCTCCTTAATAAGCTCAGACTGTCCTGCAGTGTAGCAGTAAGAGGCAATTAAAGTGGCAATGCCAACATACGAGCGCACCAGTTCAGCCAGCAGTCTCAGGATGGTGGAGGTTGGCATTAAAGGTTTGCGTGCCTTTACCTTTGCGGCTTTAGCCTCCTCTGAGCTGCTACTCTTATCACCCTCCTGCTCTTTCTTTTCCTCTCGCATCTCTTCAGGTGTAGAAGCTGGGAAAGTTAATGTATTATAGATTCACGTTGTATTAAGTTTTTAGTGCATTAGGAAACGACAAATGAAATAGTCAAAAGGTTTATATGATTTTTAAAGAATATTTTGTTTAGCAAATGAAATAAAAATGATCTCACACCTTCTCCTTGTGGTGTGCCCGACTGGGACGACTCTGCCACAGCTCCATCAGCAGCAAAAACTTGAGCCTAAAAAAAGACAGCAATGTTAGAGTTTAACGGTTTTATATACGGTAATGTATGTTTTCACTAAAGACTTCATCAAGCTCACATTAATATGGAACGCAGATTGGGAGTCAAAGTCACTGCCCTGACGAGTGAGACGGTATTGTTGGTAAACATCATCGCCAACATCCTGTAACATCTGGCACATGTCTTGGCCGCCAGGCACCGCTGTCACACGTTCTTCTGGGCGCTCAGCTTCAAAGACAAATGAAATGTTCAACTATCAAGGTAAAACAGCAACAAATGACAATGATTTTTTTAAATGACAATAATTGAAATAGTATACATTCTTCTGGCGCATGGTAGGCAGCCAAGGCATTGAGCATGTCGTATATGACCTCCTTGATAGTTTCAGGAATAGACGGTAAAGGAGACAATTTGAGAGGAGTTGTTTTCACCAGCTGCACAGCATTGGGCCCCTTAATTCGAAGATTCTCAAATTCGTCATCAGAGGCTATAGAAATAAACAGAAAACTACCGGTAAATGAATGCAGGCTCGCAAAATAGAAGACTCAATGACAATCACACACCTGTGCCAGCTCCACGGGGTGCCGGCAGAGCAATGCGGACACAATTGCTGGCAGTTTCAGCAAAGCATTCAGGGTTACGGCAGGCAGCAGGGCCCAGGACCCGCAGGATATAGTTGATTTCCCTTGAGCCAAGGCTGCCTGACACCACACCTGATGTGGTGCTACCTGCTCCACTGGTCACAGCAGATCTAACAACCTGTAGCAACAAATACAAATATTTTTTTATGGTAATCACAGAACTCAGTTCCATTAATAAAAATAATTCAGAAAATACTTCAACTAAAACAACAAAATCTTGTTTCTTTTGAGCGTATTCAAATAAAAAAGTAAACCTTTTCCATAGTGTGCCGAAGAGTAGCTGGATCTTCTATGATGTGTCTGAAGAGCAGAGTCACAAGAGGTGTGAAGCCATTGAATCCAGACGTCTGTGTAAGCCCAAGAATCATTCGAGTGCTCTTCAGATCAGCGAACATCATGGCATATTGGTGATTTCGTGTCAGTCTCAAACAGAGACGTAATGTAGCATGTAGAGTGTCTGGGTCGACAGGGACACTGATCATGCTGACACAAGTGCGGATGAGAACAGTGGTCATGTCCTCAGTCAGACCATTTACAACAATATCTGAGCTTTGCGATGTGTCAGACTCCTGGGAAGATGTGGGGCCAGAGGTCATCTCCTTTTGCTGGCTGGGAGCATCCTTGGGAGTACTCATTTCCACTGCTGCCCCAGAGTCTATATTCGTCGGCGTTTCTTCTGCTTTACATTTGTCTCCCTCCTCTCTCTCTGGGTCCGTAACACTGCCGGTCTTGGCTGGTTTGGGCAAGCGTGGTACTCTTTGAACGGTCAACATCACTGGTCTCCTGTTGCCAGTCTCTTCATTTACCTACACCGAGAACAGTTGTAATTAGAATCAATGCGTAGCGATATAAAAAGTGCATCCATGATTTTCTTGCATAACATTTTTGTGTTTACCTGCACCATAGTGTTAAACTGAACTGTGTATCTTCTGCGTCCAGCTGTGAAACGCACACTGCTCTCTCCAGCCCTCCACGCAGAATCGATAGTACTGTTGTTGGACGCGCTGTAACTGCACCAACGGCCTGAGCGGTCATCAAACCATCTCCAGTTATTCCCATTAGGTTGAAGATACTTAAGAGAAAATAATCCACAAATGTTTTTATGCTACCCGATTGAACAATGCAATTCAGAAACAACTGCAGAAAGCCAACACAACAGTCATCCATCCGTCACGTTGACTTACCTTGTTCATCTGTGCTCGACGCTTTGAAGACACAGCCATTTTCTCATAAAAGTCAATAATCAACAACACTGGTGTAATCCACCTGCAGACAATAAATATATTGTAAAACTCTAAATAAGGCCAGCATTTGTGATTAGGCCCTTTTCCACGGCAGGAACTTTCACACTTAATAAATAAAATTCCCCCTTTCCACCAAAAACTACTCGGGTAAATTTAGTTCTTCAGGAACCTTTCAGTTCCACCGAGCTCGGTGGGACTTTTCTAAGCGACCCTGAACCTTTTTGAGGTGGGCTGTGCTGTCGAACGCAGATTGGTTTAACACAGTTGGGGGTGTTCCTAAAGTTTATTTTTCAAATACACGACCGCCATTGCGTAGTAAAGTTATGCGAGAACGACTTGTTTATTTTTCAATTCTTGTGTATTTCTCTTACAACAAAATTGACAACAAAGAAAAAAAAGCATAAAAGGAACTTTCGACTTGCAGAAACGTTTGTGGGGCATCTGTGTGCTGAAGAACGCTGATCAGTGAAACTATCTTGCAGTGTTTTTACTCAGTCATTGTCTTTAAACTCTATATAAGCAGTTTAATGTTGTTTATTATTTTTACAACTTCATTTCGAAACGCAAAGCTACGAGAAGTGTACAGACTATTTTAAATGTATTTATGGTGGAGTATCCAAACAAACAGCTTCTTACTACTCTGACTTTGTTGGATAAATGTGAAATAAAGGATGCAATACAATAGTAGAATTAAGGTACCGGTACATGGCATTAATTATTAAATATTTACTTAATTTTATTTAGGAAAAGTAGTCAGTGACACTCCGTTTGTGTCGTTATTAGCCACAACCCGAGTTAACAGAATGCTAATGCTAACAAGCTAACGCTAAAGCCGATGTGTTCGTGTTGTTGGAAATTTATTATTTATATTTTGTTATTTACAGTTGAAATGGACCACAAGGAACCGCCTAACCCTCATGAATTCATCATTTACAGAGAGAACAACTTTCTGACTGTTGGACATTACGAACAAAAGCCTGACTTTTTATGAATTAATTCGGTACACTTTATTTTTTAAATCATATCCTTTTGTAAATTATTGCTTTGTATTTAATTTACTTTTTAGTAATATAACTGTAACCTAACAGTGTCCGTTTATTTACATTGTATCAAATTCTAAACCACTCCTCCATACGTCATCAGCTTGATTTGTATAAATTACCCTGAACTGTAAAATGCGGTGGGACCACAAACCACACACTTCTGAAGGAACCTAGTTTGAGGAACTAGAGATTCCAGGTGGAAAAGAGCCTATTGCGAAGTTATTTTTTACATTACCAAACAGAAGAGTACTTGGAGTCAAACTCACTTTGGTGTCTGAATGTCTTTCTGTTCTTTAGCTGCTTGCAGACAGGGCTGCACTACCTCAAGCAGCTTAATCAGCAAATCCAGAATGCCACTGTTCTCCACTACTCTGGCAGATACCAGCTTCAGTTCCTTCAGAGCAAACAAAACACACATCAGCTCTGGCTTGGACACACATAGCACTGCCCTGCTATAAAAACAATGTAGTTACCTCAAACAGCAACGTGAGCAGCAGAATTCGAGTTGCCAGCTTGGAGGCTTGGGGCAGTGTGGCCATCTGTTTTGTCCATTCAGACACCGTCTTTGTATCGCTGGTGGTCAGCGGCACAGCTGCCTTAATCAACACGTCTGCTGCTTCCCACACCTACAGACAGTATGTTGACAGTTTGGATGGAACATGTGTGCTATCAGGTTGTGTGCTTTTGGCTGGTTCGCTCTACTTAGCGCTCTACTTAGAACTGTTTCACAGAAGTACGTAGCTAACAACTGTTGGTGTTTGCAACCCTGTAGACATCCCTCCACAGTTTTTCTTTATTTTGTATGTGTAAAATACAACTTCTATGTTTTCTCTCATCAAATGGATAATACTGTATAGTCAAAAAGTCATATTTTATGTTAGTTATAAAGCCCTTGTAGGATAGGAGCGCTCTGCTATTTTTAAGAACCAACTTTCAAAAACAGTCATAAATCTTCTGTGTGGCCGGTGGGTTCTGTTTTAAGGACCTACGGAGTGTTCTGCTGCTTTTAGAAATTTTATGTAAAATCGTTAGCCAGGGTCTTCCCTTAATATATTTAATTGTGTGGTGGTGCGCTGTGGTAACATATTAGGCGACACACCTTAAAAAAGGTTTTTACGTAAAACATTTAATTAATAGAATATTTTGCAGAGTCCAGAAGAAGAGACACAGTCCGATGCTCTTATTTAGATTTTATTGCCAATTTTATGCTAATAACAGGCCCAATTCCAACAAGTATTTCCTCCGTGCATACATGTTCGTCTTTGCTTCACTCCTTGACACACAACAAACACTTCCTCAGTCTCTGCCGACACGGTGCGTTCACAAACCATGGGGAAAATGAACATCATGACACACAAACATACACATTAACACCGGCAGGTAGGTCCGGTACAAATGGATATATATATATATATATATATAGTTAATTTTTTCCCCCCTACGGACTAGTGATGCCCGCAAATTTGGCAGCCGAAAAAAAACATACTTTGATCACCCGAAGTGCGCTGCCCAAATCGGTTGTTGTGATGACGCCAGCCATACACACGGGGTTGTCTAGATCGGAGGTAGGATGACCTCGATGTGGACGTACCTTAATGTATCTGAGATATACCCACCGACAGGGATCTTCATAATTTAAGAGGACAGTGGTAGTTTTTGAGGTGAGGAAGGCTCCCAGGACATGTGTGCATGCACGCACACACATATGCGCGCGTGCGTACGACTACACACGCACGCACGCACGCACACGTGTGTATATGTACGTGTACCATACACACACACATAAACAATCAAGTCATAAAAATGGGGTCCCACAGTACATTTTTGGGGTCCCACTTTTTGTAACCGTTTTGAAAACAAATGATAAATGTATGCATTATCCACATTCTATATTGTGTTTTGAAAAAAGGTTGTCATAAACGTTAATTCATTAAAAAAATAATACAAAAGAAAACAAATGTTTATGCATATGTAAATGTATTCAGTTATAAACATTCAGTCACTTTCTTCTTTCTTTCATGGATCTAACCTTTACTGCTGCCAATAGCTTTTTTCTATATTTTTATTTAATAAGTTGTAAGTGTATTTATTCTAGTATAAAAGTGTAAAATATGTTTTGCTTCGGTCATGAAATTATGATAATCGTGTGCCAGGGCATACATGCATATGGAAAATGTAATTGATTATTTTCACCTATATGTAGAAAATCAGTATTTTAAAAACCGCCACATCTACACTTTCATCGCAAATAACGCCAACAAACTTAGAATTTGCAAGTTAGTTTTCAATGTAATTTCATCTCTGGCTTCGTGATGGCCATAAGCTGCCCTTGTGCTTTACAAAGTGAAAACTAGAGGTGGGGGAAATAATCGATTTTTAGATGTGCAACAATTCCGACATGGGCGATTATAAAATCGATTAATTAACGTCAATAATTGATAATCTCTTTATTTATTGTAAATAAAGTAATGCAGCCAGTTCTAAAATTTGGCTGACTGCAGCAAGCCTCCTCACAGAGATCTGACCAGCTCCTTTATAATATGGCACGGCACTTATGTTCTAGTTTTGCACATAATTCCATGAATTTCATAAATGTGATGGAAATTTCTTATTAAAAATGCACTGTTTTTAAATGTTGATAAATTGATAAATTGTGATGAACGCTTATTTAGTGAAGCGAAAATAAATGTAAAACTGCATCAATATACATAAATTAAACATGCATCAATAATCGTTTTTTCGAATCGTGAAGTGGCAAGGATTCCCAACTTTAGTGAAAACCCATTGTATACATCTAAATCTACATTTAGGCCAGTGTGTGTGGCACTGGGAGCAAGGACACAACATCTAGGATGGCAGAAGCTGGAATCAAACCTGGACCCCCAAGTTGCTGGCACAGCCGCTCTACCAACTGAGCCACACTACTCCTTTAATGCGAGCAATGTCCAACGACAACAGCTTGGAACGTGAGACAGCTATAAACATGTCCAGTCAGAGTATAGATGAACTATTTTGATACACTATCTTTGACATCTAAAAGACAGTTTGGATGTAATCGATGTGGAAGGACAACGCAGACACACAAAGTTAACATAGAATGCTAACATCAGCACTTATGGTCATAAGTACAACTGTCAGCTTGACCAACTTTTGACAATACATACGCCCCTGGTTTCAACAGATGGAAGCCCAATCACAACTTAAGAGGAATTACTCAGGATGTAAAGTATTTCACGCAGTGGTTATGCTGCCATAGCAATGATGCTTGGAGGATCCACCAGGCTACTACGATAAGTACAAACTCAAAGCTAAACTCAATACCCTGAAGGCTAGTATATTGGTTGAAGTGTGCAAAGGTGACATGGGTGTTATTTTAATGTTTAGAGGGCTTAAATAATGTTTCAAATGTATTTAGAAGGTCATGAACCGTTTTTAAAGGGGAACATTATCACCAGACCTATGTAAGCGTCAATATATACCTTGATGTTGCAGAAAAAAGACCATATATTTTTTTAACCGATTTCCGAACTCTAAATGGGTGAATTTTGGCGAACTAAACGCCTTTCTAATATTCGCTCTCGGAGCGATGACGTCACAACGTGGCGGCACATCGGGAAGCAATCCGCCATTTTCTCAAACACCGAGTCAAATCAGCTCTGTTATTTTCCGTTTTTTCGACTGTTTTCCGTACCTTGGAGACATCATGCCTCGTCGGTGTGTTGTCGGAGGGTGTAACAACACGAACCGGGACGGATTCAAGTTGCACCAGTGGCCCAAAGATGCGAAAGTGGCAAGAAATTGGACGTTTGTTCCGCACACTTTACCGACGAAAGCTATGCCAAGACAGAGATGGCAAGAATGTGTGGATATCCTGCGACACTCAAAGCAGATGCTTTTCCAACGATAAAGTCAAAGAAATCTGCCGCCAGACCCCCATTGAATCTGCCGGAGTGTGTGAGCAATTCAGGGACAAAGGACCTCGGTAGCACGGCAAGCAATGGCGGCAGGTTGTTCCCGCAGACGAGCAAGCTAAACCCCCTATCGACCCTAGCTTCCCTGGCCTGCTGACATCAACTCCAAAACTGGACAGATCAGCTTTCAGGAAAAGAGCGCGGATGAGGGTATGTCTACAGAATATATTAATTGATGAAAATTGGGCTGTCTGCACTCTCAAAGTGCATGTTGTTGCCAAATGTATTTCATATGCTGTAAACCTAGTTTATAGTTGTTAGTTTCCTTTAATGCCAAATAAACACATACCAATCGTTGGTTAGAAGGCGATTGCCGAATTCGTCCTCGCTTTCTCCCGTGTCGCTGGCTGTCGTGTCGTTTGTCGGTTTCGCTTGCATACGGTTCAAACCGATATGGCTCAATAGCTTCAGTTTCTTCTTCAATTTCGTTTTCCCTACCTGCCTCCACACTACAACCATCCGTTTCAATACATTCGTAATCTGTTGAATCGCTTAAGCCGCTGAAATCCGAGTCTGAATCCGAGCTAATGTCGCTATAGCTTGCTGTTCTTTCCGCCATGTTTGTTTGTGTTGGCTTCACTATGTGACGTCACAAGAAAATGGACGGGTGGTTAAAATCAGGCACTTTGAAGCTTTTTTTAGGGCTATTGCGTGATGGGTAAAATTTTTAAAAAAACTTCAAAAAATAAAATAAGCCACTGGGAACTGATTTTTAATGGTTTTAACAATTCTGAAATTGTGATAATGTTCCCCTTTAATGCTCCAACTAGGGCTGGCGATGTATCGATATATCGCGGGTTTGTCTCTGTGGGATATAGAAAATGACTATCGTGATATTCGAGTATACGTTCTCACGCAGTTGCTTTTAGCTGCTGGCATTACACTACAGGCTCTTCCCACTCCTTCTTGTGTCTCCTTCTCACAGACAGCAAGCGCACCTTCTACATACGTCACATACTTATACGCCCTCGCGGAGCAGAGAGGTAGCAGCGTGGGTAACGTTAGCTGTGGTGCGAGTGGTAATACGAGAGAAAGAAGGTGCGAATCTGGTAACAAATGAAGGAAGAATTAATTCCCAAGAAAAACAGCAGGGGGTCCACCGTCTGGCGGTGGTTTGGCTTCAAGTGGGAATATGTCGAACAGACAACCGTAATTTGTCAAGTGTGGGGCAAAAGTGTTTGTACAAAAAGTAGCATTACTGCTAATATGTAGCATCATTTGAAAAGTCACCTGCTAGAGAATGAAGAGTGCTTACTCAGCATGTCAACATCTCCGGCCGGTGCCACACCATCAAAATGCAGAGGCAAACATTTCCAGATCAACACCGTATGAAAAAAAGACTTGACAACAAAAGGAGATAATGTCCGCAGGAACCTACCACATAGCGAAGGACGAACACTATTTGATTTCCTTTTATATAGCTCATTTTTATTTGACACTTATTGAAATATCTTGTGTGACATCATGTTTTTAAACTATTGTAGTGGCGTTCTGTACAAAAAGTGAACTTTAACTTAGTGTTGTTTTGATAAGTCATCTTAGTGACATCATGCACAAAAGTGCACTAATAGCTTGTTTTAAAATGTCTGACAATCTTGCACTTTCTGTTTTGGAAATGACAAGAATGTTTGTGCCACTGCTTAATAACAGTTTAGGTAAATTGACTTAGTTGTGATTTCCTTCTCTGCCTGAAAGTTTAAAATGAGCATATATTAATGCAGTATGAACAAGAATGCTTTAATGTAGACACATAGAATCATCATACTGGTGTGATTATATGTATCAAGTGTTAGTTCAAGGCTAAGGCAAAATATCGAGATATACATCGTGTATCGCGATATGGCCTAAAAATATCGAGATATTAAAAAAAGGCCATATCGCCCAGCCCTAGCTCCAACTATGAAAATATTCAATAAACAAATAATAACCTTACTTATTAACCTCGATTAACAAGGGGCGACTGTGTGTAGACTTCAAAACACAACCTCGTCTGCGCCTGGTTAAGAAAACATCAAGACTGAAATTACTGACCTGGTGGACAACCTGTCCAAGAATTAGATCTCTGTACTCAGGACCACTCCTTTTGATTGCAGTCATTAGCAGGTCACAGAGCCGGTACACTGTGTCAGGCAGCTCATCCAGAAGGTGAAAGCAGCCAGGAAGCATGGAGTCTGTGAAGGTATGCAGTTCTTGGGGGTCCAGGGGTTCAGCCTCCATGAAGCGCTCCAAGCAGCGGGCCTCCTCCTCCTCTGCTCGTTCCCTCGCTCTCCTGTCCTCTTCCTCACGCCGACGAGCTGCTTCCTGAACCAGTGATAATTTAAACAACAGCTCAGCTACAAATTATTCATTCCTGACATTTTCTCGAGCAACAGAGGTTCAAGGCAGAAATTTGCTTTTGAATGCAATCTGAACTGCAAGAATAACGCACCTCAGGGGAGTCGGAACGTTGCTCCATACTGACCTCCTGCCCAAGTGACATAGCAATAGCCCTCATCATCTGGTCCTCTTCTGACATAGAAAGATCCTATACAGAATTGAATAATATTGCGAGTTGCCTTAGCTGGAGTAATGATAATTTCATAACAGGACTAAGTGCAAGTTATATTGGAAGACTTTACCCTTACTGCTCCCCCAAGGAGAGGAGGAGGGTGTGTAAGAAGATATTCTGTGGCCTGCTCCATGGTACTGGTGTTCAATAGGGCCTCCATGGCATGCTCTCTTGAGAAACCCATATCCATCAGCTAAAATACAAAACATTTGTGTAAAATAAAAATAAACTAAATACACAAAGCAAAACTCTAACTACGACCGCCCGTTGGCCTAGTGGTTAGTGTGTAGGCCTCACAGTCAGAAGATCTGGGTTCAAATCTTTGTTTGAACATCTCTGTGTGGAGTGTTTATGTTCTCCCCATGCATGTGTGGGTTATCTACGGGTGGTACTGTGGCTTTCTCCACCATTCCAAATATATGCTTGTTAGGTTATTGGAGATGGAGACCCTAAATTGTCAATATGCGTGAATGCAAGGGTAAATGGGCATTCGCCTCGATGGCTCTGCGATTGGCTGGCAACCCTAGAGTGTACCCCACCTCTTGCACGACCCTCGTGAGGACAGGCAGGATGGAACTATGAATACAAGATTACATGACAAGGTACAATTAATTTAATTAATTATTGTTCTGGATTATATCAAGCTGCACATTTTTTCAACAGATGAGTATTGGTATTAATGATACACCGTGGTAAAACTACTGCCGGTTAACATTACCGTTTTAAATTAAGCTCTACCTTCCTTCTCACGCAATGCAATATTCCATGTTATTGCGCATGTGCAGACTTGATTCAGGAAGAAGAAATGTTTCTTCTGCCAAGGAAAACATTGTGTTCAGTGATGTTGCTAGTTTAACTGGCAAAAGAAATCTGTTAGCAGATCGGACAAGCGCTGTTCCAACCCTCTGCGGATCTACTTGGCAAGGACGTGATCCCCTGTACAAAGTATTGCAACATGCTAAATTCGCCGCTACCAAAACAACTAGCCCGTCACCGCTGATTTTATTTCTAGAATTACAAATACAAACTTCATAGTATATAAACCCACGTTTCCAGTGCTTATGTTAACTTTTAGGGGACGTGCTGTAATGAAATAAAACATGATCCGGTAGAAGGGATAAAAACTAAATTGAATTGCAGTTGCCATTTTGTTATGCCCCAATGCGCATAACGAGATCTCATTTTTTCAGCAGAAAAAGGAGAACGCAAAAATACCAACCAAGAAAAAGATAAAACCTATTGCAGCTGTATGTTCTGCTCCCACTACCTCTGCACTCCTCCTGGACTCTGACAGTTATATCATTACATCCCTACAGTATATAGTGACCAAAATAGCACTAGCTCAAAGTACTTTACAAAAAAATATTGACATACCTGAGTAAGCTGAGTCTGGTTAACCTGCGGTTCACGTCGTGGAGTGGAATTAGTCGATTCTTCTGCTGATCCCGCAGTCGGCCCTCCAGAAGTTGTTCCAGTAGCTGCTGGTGTCTCTCCGCTGGTTGTAGACACTCCAGTGACTGCACTTGGTGCAAGAGAACCAGAAGGAGCCCCTTCATCGTCTGGACGCACTGTGCCCTCTTTCTCCTTGGCCAGACGCTCCTGGATGACGGGCTCCCCCCGCAGGATGTGGCAAAGGATGGCCAGCATGGATTCAGCCATCCTGCCTCCATAAACCTTCAGTGGCTTCCTGTTCCATAGGCTGCGGATACAACTGAATGCAGCCTGTATATGAGAGCGCAAGAAGGAGACATTTTGACATTGTTACATAAGCATTAACAGCTAGGTTTCATTTACACTATAGGTGAAGAGCCCATTTTTGATTAAGTGCCTCTATTTTGACTATTTGTTAACCATATCCGATATTGCAACTCACTTTCTGAGTAACTATGAGGAACCGAAGAGCACTGAACTGGGGCACGGTTGGAGTCACACCAGGCATTTTAGCTGGCAGAGAGTGAGGCGAGTCCAGCACGGTGCTTGGATTCACCATCTTCTCTACCAGCATCAACCAAGCATCCAGAAACTCCCCTGTCCCATCTGGCAGCTCAGTATGCTCCAGACCCTCAGATACAGGAACCTTTCCACCCATTGACAGGGCCCAGTTGAAAGTCCTATGCAGAAACAACCAATGGAATCCACATTATTTACACAACACATGACCATTCCTTAGTATGTATTAAGACCATTTTTTTAAATTACTTACTCAAATAAGGCATCATGCCCACCAGAGCAGAAGAATTTTTGCAGCATGAGGTGGTAAGGGTACTTCCTCTCATCAAACAACATAGGCGATGTGAAACCCACAGAGCAGATGAAGAAGGTGAGCCTGTCAGATGGAGGCCACACCAATAGTAATATATCAAACACTCTCAAAGACCAGTATGTGAAGGCTTCAAATGATCAGATCCAAAAGGTTCCTCTTACCTGAAACGTGGGGTAGGTGTGTAAGGAGGGGGCAGCCAACTCAGACCCTTGGTGAGGAGCTTGGTGAGGGCAGAAGCAGTGGCTCGAGCAGCAGGTGTGGGCGTAGTGCCTGTGCTTGTGGCGTGGTGGGAGCGGCGTTGACGCACTGGGGAACCGACACACAACTTGACCAGCAGGCCAAATAGCTCAGCAAGAGCCCTTCCTAGTCGAGATGACGCTGAAGGATGGCATAGTTTAAAAAGAGATTATAGACAAAAATTGAGTTGCTTTACCACTTGATATGGGTCATGAAAATCAGTTCACCAGAAAGGAGGGGTTTAATCTGTTTAATGCGTGTGGCCATTGCTGGGGTGAGCTTGGATTTGGCCTTGGGGTCTGTTGAAGTAGGTTCATCTGTCTCCATGGGAGCCAAGCTATCCCCGTCTAAACCCATGCCTTCTAATAGTCCACCGGCAGAAGACTCGACAGGCACCGCTTCTGGATCTACTTGAAAAACATTAGGATGGCACAATTGAAAGGTCTTTCTGAGATACAGTCTTGATCTTTTTTATAGGAATTAAATTAATATAGTACCAGTTCTCCTTGAGCCAGAGGCCGTCGCAGTTGCAGCACTACTAGATGGTTTCTCCTCTTTGGGTAACAGTTTCTGCATGTCGGCTTGCCCAAACTCACAGCCTGGAGGTAGACTGTTGTGGGGGAAATCTAGTGTTAAGAGGAACGTTGTGCTGTAGTGATAAAATAAAGGAGATCATTGGAATTATACCTGTTAGGCGTGCAAAGGGAGAGCAAAACAGTACTCTCCCATACAAGAGAACAGTATAGTTGACTCAGCTTGTTGAGAACACTCAAGCCCAACTGGGAGCCCCACTGGTTAACTGAGATTGCTCTGATTTCACTCTGCTCGGAGATAGAAAAGACACATTTTGAGATATGAATTTGAGAACACTAATGACACCACCATCCTTGGCAATTGTCCAGTCATTGAGACAATAATTTTTTTCAAATATACTGTAAAATTTGTGATTACCTGTCCTACTCGGCAGGTGTGGACAAACATTAGGATGTAGGCATGTGCTGCAGTGAGTGCATGTAGCAGTGGCGTGGCACGAGCCGACAACGTGGCATCCGTAACATGTCCAGCATTAGCCAGTTCTCTCAGAAGAACAGATCCACCAGGCACCTCAATTGGCCGATGTAGAGCCTCAAGAGATGTTAGAATAGTGTCTAGTTGGCACAGTCCCTCCTGAAGTACTTTAGGCTCATGTGAGAGAGTCTAAAAAGGTGGGAAACAGCAGCAAGTGTACTTAGGGATTGGTGAAATGTAGTTAAATTGTTAAGATTCTGTTCCTGATGCTCACCAAAATGGACTTGCATACACCAGCAACAGCCTGGCAAGCAGCTGAAGTTGGGAAGTCTATGGGCAGGTTGGGCAGGCCCAGGATAGAGACCAGAGGTAGCAAGCCCTTCTGGTTCACAAACTCCTGGCAGTGATCATCTGTGGTATTGTTACTGAGTATGGATTCCACAAACTTCATCTGGAACACGTGTGTCAGAAATAAGTAAACATTGTTTTACAGCTGAACAAGAAGAAATTCTGAACTATGCTTAAAACTCAACACTCACCACATTCAAAATATAATCCATAAGAGGAATTGGTATTCGCTCTTCAGTGCCCACCACCCTGAAATAAGGGACACAGTTGAAAGGACAAATATAACAGGAATGCAAACTAAAATTTAGCAAATCATGACAAACAATGTCTATAATAGAGCTGTTGCCCGATTGTGATATAAACCCAGTGTCATACAGTTCAAGTGGCACTGACTGTCTGTTGCTCTCTGGTTCCCCCTGCTGCTGGGTAAACGTGTGGAGGGCCTCCTCTTCCTCTTCATCCTCACTTGAAGCTTCTTCAGCAGCATGGCTGGAGCGTGCTGGTGGTACAGCCACTGTACCATCAGCTTTCTGAATAGATGGTTTCTGGCAGACGTACTCAGGGGCTCGACCCAAATTGCAGATCTCCTCTAGTAACTACCACAACAATAAATGTTTAAAAACCTGTCAATTCACATGGTGCTACAAGTATGCTTGAAATCTTAACATTACCTTAATGATAGCAGTGGTAGCATCGGTCTTCAAGGTTGGTTGGTGTCTCATTAGCTCATCCACCGCACTTCCCAAATTGGATGCAGTGTCACCTACAGGGAGACATCGGATGCATCACAAACTTAAGCAGCCATTAAAGGCATCTATCCATAAGAGACAGCAAACAGGCCAACTCACCCAGTGGGTCAGAGCTGCGTCGACGTCGCATGGCAGGTAAATAGTCAGGAGACAAGAGCACTTTGAAAAGGCGCTCGAAGGGCTGACACTGAACAAAAGAGTGGAGGCCTCTGGCATTCAAGCAGAGGGCACTGAACACATTAGGAAGAGACCCCAAGACCTCACGTGTGGCGGGAACCTAGATAAGAGAATCCATCAAAAACAAGTCAGACAGAAGTATCAGTTATGATGCCAGTATTGACTGCAATAAATAAGAACCTACTCCTGCTGCAAATGCCAACATTTTTTAAAATCAATATGACATCAGCACTCAGCAGCTTCAAGAATTTAAAATGGCTGGGCTACATAAACAAAAATTGCAAAGCCACTAGGAGGATCAGCACTACCAAATTTTAGGTTTTTGTATTGGGCTACAAATATTACATTTGGCTGCAATAAGAAGCCTTTTTCTCTCCTTCGCCGTGGCTGGTTAAGGAAGCAAACTAATGATCCATCTCTTAAGGAATTGGTTCACTCCTCTATTCACTCATCTACTTTCTATTTTACAGAAAGGGTAATGTGAGGTTCAGTTTAAGCAATATTTTGGCAGAAAATATTTCCATTCATGCACCCGTTGACGCTAATGAAGTCTGAAGATTATCAAGTACTGTATAGAGACTTTCAGCAACTTTGTAACAGTTGTTCACTTTTTTTTTTTTTTAAATACATTTACATGTCCGCAGCTTTTCTCATAACACTTTTTTGTTTCCTGATCTACAGATTGACAGTTGTAGTAGATGTTTTTTTAGACACCACTTCCAACTTAAAAGGGTCAATAATAATTACGTTTGATGGTCTGTGCTCTCAAATTCAGTCACAAATTTGTAAGTGGTTCTATCTGAGAACTTGAGTGATCCTCATGAATTCTTCATTTCCTTAGGGGACAACTTTCTGCCTGTTGGACACTATATGTATCGTATTGCTTTGTATTTTACAGTGGAAGCTCGAATTACAAACCTCTTTATTTGCAAACTTTTCGATTTACGAACTTTTAGGTCGGGTCAGGTGTGCGTACCATGTCTCGGTGTGCGAACGCTCCATTCAGTCATTCATTTTAGGTGCCTGCCAGGCAAAATCCAGGGCCATCATTGTAGCAGAGGTGGAGCCTTCCACTCACATTCTGCCTTCCGAGTCGTCCTAATCACGTCTCAGTGCTTCAGTGTGCAGTGTTCTGTGTGTGTGCCTTATGTGTTTTTCTCCCCCTTTTGGCAAGTTTTGTTCATTTTGCTAACTCAATATGAGTCCCAAAAAGCCAACAGACCAGTGCGGAAAAAAGGAGACAAATCCCTGTGGATTAAAAAAATAAGACTATTTGTGAGGAGTACATTGGCTCTCACAAGTATGGCAAGAATGACGAGACAGGCTTTAATTGTGAAAATATATTTCTGGAAAACGATGGCAGAGCAGACTTTCTGCTAGGGTGGGGAACATTACTTTCCTTTCATCTCCTGCGACACATACGAAAGAAGACAGGGGAAGAGGAAAGCGCCTTTCCACCCCCCCTTAGCTCCTTCATATTAATGCAAGTTGATATCACTTTTTTCAATCAATCAATCAATCAATGTTTATTTATATAGCCCTAAATCACAAGTGTCTCAAAGGGCTGCACAAGCCACAACGACATCCTCGGTACAGAGCCCACATAAGGGCAAGGAAAAACTCACCCCAGTGGGACGTCGATGTGAATGACTATGAGAAACCTTGGAGAGGACCGCATATGTGGGTAACCCTCCCCCTCTAGGGAGACCGAATGCATGTTTATTATTGTAGCAATATGGTTGTTAAAGTTTTAGTGATTTCTGATAGGCTTATGTGTGTGTGGGCGTGTTGGCAGAGCAGCACACACAGCAAGATTCTGTTATTAAATAGAAAGCTGATCCATCACCTCCTTGTTATGTTTATTTGAAACAGTGCCGTATAGCAATTTATATTGCGTTCAAAGTGTACAAAGCGTCACTAAAATATGGACTTTTGTTAAGGACTGGAACCCGATATTCAAATATACATCATTTCTTATGGGGAACTCTGCTTCATTACAAACAAACTTTTCCATTTACGAACTCTGTTCAAGAACCAATGAATTTAGTATATCAAAGTTGCACTGCATTTACTTTGTTGTACTTAAGACACTGTGGTCAAAAACCTGACTTGTGTACAATTTTTAAATCATATGATTCTGTATATTATTGTTTTGTATCTTATTTTACTTAGACTTTAGGCAAAAATATGCCCTGATATTGTCTGTTTATTTACATGGTATACTGTGCTACTTATTCATATGTCATCATCCTGATTTGTATAAACTTCCCTGAACAGTGAAATGCACACGGGTCTATATGAACTCATATGTCATCATCCTGATTTGTATAAACTTCCCTGAACAGTGAAATGCACACGGGTCTATATGAACTTTTACTTCCTGGAACTAACAGGAAAAGGGCCTTAAAGGGGAACTGCACTTTTTGGGGGGAATGTTGCCTATCGTTCACAATCATTATGACAGACATGACATCGGATGGATTTTTTTTAATATGCATTTTAACTTGTAAATATTGTAAACCTAAATAAAAGTCCGCTTACATCGGAGCCTAGAGAGATCCTCTATTTCGCCCAAAATATCCAATAAATAACCATTCAAAAACCACCAACAATACTCCATTAACATTTTATGACTTGAATACTAACCAAGTATTAGTTATATTGTTATTATAAGTTCTAACACAGACAAACTATTTTATAGTGGCGCTGTGATCATCACTACAGTGTGTCCCTATGTTTACATCATCTGCTGCTTTCCTGCTTCCTTGCTCCCTGGAAGTTTATTGTAGATCATAAATCATGCATCTCACCTGGACAGAAGAAGACTGAGGAGGTATTCCGACAAGTTGGTACACTTTGACAGCCATTTATGGCCCAGAAATGGCGAGAACGATACGAAAAAACACTTCCCCGCCCAAAAAAAACTTCACTTGGATATTTTTAAGGGCTTTATAGGCTTCATTGTAAGCAAACTTTTAATTGCATTTATTTAAAGGTGCTGTATGTAATAATGTCATGCAAATGGCCCTGATATGTCAAAAGGCATTAATAAATCATGTTCTTTTCGAATACCTTTATAACGGTAGTTCAGCCGGGATATGCTCATTACAAAATTAGATTTACAGCCCCGAAATATTGTTGTTTTCATTTTGATGCACCGCCCTCCACCGTTTGACCAATTACAAAGTCTGTGAGTGTGTCACATCCAGGTTGCCAGTTACGCACCACCCTCTGTCAAGCTACTGCCACTAGTAAAGTTACTAAACATGTCAGACCTTAGTAAATCTAAAAGGCGTCGTTACGATTCTCAACTTATTCATGACAAAGCCAGGAACAAAACGAGGATTTGTATCAAAGATGCCTATGAAAGATGGACGCAATTGAAAGCGGAGAAGATTTTTTAATCTGACGCCAAATTTGCTAATTTCCTCCTCGATAGCAGGGTTTCCCGCAGCGCTTTCTTGTTAAGTCGGCCGCCTTAACAACAAAGAGCCACCGCCTAAACTAACGTCTTAACAAGATCTCCAGCCACACGTGCGCATTTAAAAAACTATTACTGTCCCCAAGCAAACGCATACACTGAGTGTCATACACATGCCAAAATATGGGGGCGCTGCAGCCTAGGACTTAAGACCTATTTAGCCAATCAGAAACATCCAAAACGTCAGTTCCGTAAGCGGCAAATAGCAAAAATGGCGAATCACAGCAAGAAATAATTATATATGTGGACTGACAGAAGTAGAGATACTTTTAAGCATCGTTTTGGAGCTTAAAGTAAAAAAAAACTCACACGGACTTGGAGGGACATCTAAGGAATTTCCTCATCGGAAACAGGACATCACAAAAACAACTATCGACACTAAATTGAAAGCGATTTGTGGAAAGTACAGACAAGCAGTCGACGCAGGTGGAAGAAGTGGTTACGGTAGAGTTGTTTTGCTGACGCAGGTGGAAGAAGTAGTTACGGTAGAGTTGTTTTGCTGTACTTCGAACTATGCGAGCAGATCTCGGGCGGTTCTCCATCAACTACATCCATTCAATTTGGAATAGAAACATCAGATATTGACACAAGCTCTCACAGGAGTTCAGATTCTCCATTCACCCTTGACAGCCTGGTCACAGACAAATGCATGCCGAATGATGTACAAGAGCAGCAAGATTCCAATAAGAGCAATCCACAATCTTCTGTGGTGAAAGAGGGAAGAGCTCTACTTCAGGTATGTGGGCGCTAACTTCATTGCTAGGAAGTAATATTGTTAAAAGGCAGGTAGATGTATATCTGGGGCATCAAAACATTTTTATATGAACTGCACTGCAATTACAAATACTCTTAGATGACCACTTTCAACAATGTGGAATCATAGGTTGCCCATTTGTTTTAATATTATCATTGTTTGACAACAGTGTGACAAAAATACTTGCTTTGGAGTCAGAAGTCAAGATGGAAAGCATATATTAAAGTTCAGCTGTTTTAGATGTACTGTATTTAAATAGGGTTGTATTAAAAATGCTTTGCGTAGTTTCTTGTGATAAATAATATTGAGTTAGGTAAAACTGCAGTTGCATTAAATGTTTTTTTTTCTGTCAAAATTAAAATACCTCGAAGTGCTCTATTAACACACATTGTTTCCCGACGTTGTTGAGGGTCATTTGACATGTTGTAAATAACATGTGCTAACACCTGTTCATCTGTTAATCTTACACCTGTGCTAAAGTGGGTTTATCCCAAATAATGTTCATGATTATTGAATGTAATTTTGTAAAAATCCTTATAAAAAATTTTTTTTTTTCACTAGGCAAAACTCAACAGCCACAAGCAGGACAGACTAAAACGAAAATTTCCAATCGAGAATGCAGTAGAAGACGTCCAGATAAAGAAGAGACTTCTGGACATGATGGAGACATCAGAGAAGCGATCGTCTGACAATTTAGACAAACTAACATCAAATTACTAAGTCAAAATATTGACTTACTAATAATGACATACTTAGTATCTCAGGCAACTAGGACTGTTTTGTGTTTTGTTTATACGTTACGGAAAAAATGCCGAGATATATATCGTATAGCGCCATTCTGCAAATGGAGCGGAAAACACAACCAAAAATTGTAGGCTTCTTTATTTCTCTAATATTTGTATTTATTATAAGATATTGTTATTTGGTTATTTTTTAATAAACAATGTGTTCAATGTAATCAAGAGTCTGTAGTCTATTGCCGTTATGCGTAACGTGGGTTGGCTCATAGAATTACACTCTGCACTGAAAGATGGTGATGTGCGTAAATGGAAGAGAATGCAGTGCGTCAGGTTAAATGCAATATGGAGTTATGCTGAACGAAATGCGGCGGTAATTTTACTGTTGGCCTTGGCTTGCCATCAAAGTAGGCCTATACGATATATATTACATAGTTATTTCGATGGTGGTCCGTGCGGTCAAACTAGACATTTTAGCAGGTGTAATGCCAACAATCTGTCCCGACTCCCGACGAAAATATTGCTTCCTAACTTTACAAATACATTTGGCTAATCGACATCAGTAAAATGTGGCATAATTACTAAGTAAACCACCTTGCAAAAAGCATAAACAAGAGAAACCTACAGCATAGGACTCGTCGATTGCCATTTGAAGTTCCTTGGAGTAGGATTTGGATTCAGCTGGTATCTGGCAACCTCAGTCATGAAGAGTGGGAGGGGACTACAGAATTTTGACCGTGATTGCAGTACCATTCCTGGCCACATTACTAAATATGGCACCTTTAATATTTAGTATGCAAAAAAACGATAGTGAACAATAGGCAAAATTTTATAAAAGCGCAGTTCCCCTTTAAACTAGCTAGCACATCCTTTGGTTTGACTGGCTAAGATGTATGAACAAATATCTGTATCTTGCTAACAGGATACATGTTTTGGCTGTGCCCATCCTTGTGTGGATATTATTTCTTTTTAAAATGGCCTTTAAAAATAGTTGTTTGGAGCTGCTTTAAACTCACATCTTTGATGAGAAGGGCATGGAGCATAACATCAGTGAGACCATTATCCTGCAGGGAGGAAAGCAGAGATGGCTCCTGGAACACAAACACTGTCACAACCTCTGTTGCTGTGAACCCAAAAGAACAAGAAGGGAAAAATATAAATTATTTATTGTGGTTTTATAATAACACAGCAAGCAGTAAATTAACACATAGAATGTACTTGGAGATTTGTATTATTAATTGAAGCTTGAACATGAACTTACCCAGAAGAAACAGTGAGGGTCCGTAATATTCTGCATTACTGATGATGTGCTTGAGTGAGGTAGGCAAAGATCCATCCATTACTTGAAAATATAAATAACAGTGAACACTCAAATATCAGCATGAAACAATTGTTTTTCTTGAATTTCATACATGTGAACAAGACCTTTAACTTTAAGCTCTCGGTGAAGAGGATGGAAATGACTCACCATGGCGAATACCATCAGAAAAGGCAGGGTCTTGAATGGCTTTCTTCAAGAAATTGAGCATTGATTTTAAGAGAGCTGCCCTTTGAGGAATACACTGCATGCCTGCAGGAAAAAAATTGATGAACATTTTGTGTTATTGTAATATTCTAATTGCATGTGTATACTATATTGCATTGTGTGTGTGTATGTCTACCTGCACGAGGCGTGTTTGGAGTGCTGCTCTGTGCTCGCTGGTCCACCTCTGATCTGGAACCAGATGTTGATGGTCCAGGGCTGCTTTCCATGGCAACTTCAGATGCTGGTAAATATATTAAAATGATCAGATATTTTTTAACATTTGTAGGCTTTGACACATGTTCATGAATGCCTTCAACCTATCTGACAATAGAAAAAAATAATGGTAAAGTTGACTTACTCTCCATGTCTGTGTCCATGTCCTCAGACTCCACAGCAGCACTTGGCCTCTGAATCTTTGGCTTGATGACAAATGGGCACTCTTTCCTCGACAGGTCCACCTCATGCTACATGTGTCAAATACAGGATACATGACTAAGTATGAATATTTAGCAGAGGTGGCAATGATTCTACTTGTCAGAAACAAGAAGGAAAAGCCAACCTCTAGCCTGCAGATGAAAATGGAAAGGCCGCTGTGGGACTGGAAGGCAGCCATGTCTAGATTGGTGATGAGATCCACAACCCGAACAGCTCTTGTAACAAAAGTGATCTGGTCCTGCTCGTCACCTAGAAATTTAATCACCTGCAAAAATCATGCCATAAGATAAAGAAAACAGCTTTGATTAACAGATGTAGGTACACAGGAGCAGTTACCTTTAAGAGGGCTTCCATCATTCCACAGGAGACAAGGGCTTCACCCCCAGCATCATAGCTGGCCAAATGATACAGAAAGGAAAAGAGTGCAGTGGCAAACTGGTGTGGGTAAGGTTCCATCAAAGGATCTAAGAAAAATAGGTTACATTTCAAGTATTTTTATTAAGATGCTTAACCACCCGCTAGCAAAAAGAACACTCACCAATCATTGCTTGTATACAGTTGCGAACCAACACAGGCAAGAAGCCATGGTAGGAAGCAGTGCCAGTGCAGTCAATGATGTTGGAAAGCTTGGGTGTCCTCTCCAAGTGAACAATGGAAGTTAAAGTGCGCAGAGATGCAGCCTTGATATCCTGAAGCATAATGACAAGTTTCAAACTAGGGCTGCATGATTAATCGACATCTAATCCACATCACGGTTCTAATTAGTTTGATTACGTGACCGCAAAAGGCTAAGGTTTTTTTCTCTCTGCGCCCTCATCGGCATTTGAGTGACAGGCATGATCAGAATTGTTGAGCCTTGTGTTTCTTTGTTTCTTGTTTCAAACATGGAGAAAGAGGACCCACTCTGCATAGCTTTTAGCACCTGTGCGTGTTTATTTAACAAAGGGTTTCCCCTTATTGTAACTGAATGTGGTGCACTGCCACGACATTTTCATTGCAGCCACACTTGGAAAATATGTTTTTTCATACATGAAAACAATTTAAAGTAATGTAATATATTGTAGTCCCCATAAGAAGTCACATAAAGTCTAACACTATTTTTTAACTTTTATTGCCAATCTTGTGATAACAAACGGCACAATTCCAACCGGTTTTACCCCGTGCAAACACTTTCGTCTCTGTGCTTCCACGGACACAACAACACTTCCTCATTCTCCGCCAAAACTCGGCCATAGAAAACAGACTTAAATCGCCGAAAACAGCGCTGCTGAAAATGGATGTAAGCAAGACCCACGCCATTGACTGGATAATTGTCAGCATGTCTGCGATTTGGACGTAACTTTAATACAGCCTAGATATACCCGCGGACAGCCATCTACAAAATGCGCAAATATTAAGAGGAGAGTGGCAGCTTTTAGGAGAGAAAATCCAACTGGAGCAGCAGCGTCAAGCAAGTGTGACGTCAAGCTCACCTCTTTCGCTAAAAGATGCTAGATTTGTTGTTAGTTGTTTTTAATAAAATAAAGTCATCATAAGTCTCTAGACACATGAAACATTCTCCAACAATAAGTAGAGACAATTAAATATGGCAAATCAATATTAAAATATATGTTGATACGAATAACAGATATTTTTTTAAATGCATGCATACATTTTTTTGGGAGAAAATCATATAGCAAATTATGCGATTACGTCATGGCAACCGCACACATAACCACGCCCCCACCACCACAAGTATATTGGCAATCCAGGAGAACCCTGTAACAGTAGAATTAAATGAACGCAGTGATCCCTCTTTTTAGTCATCTACAATCTTTGTCTAGGTGGGATGAGAGCGACTCAGCGAGACTACATACAGAAAGCAAGAAGTACGGCAAAGTAACAAAAATTAGTAATTAAAAAATATGATTACAAAGTTGAATATCGTTGTGGGAATCGGATGGGCAATATGTGCTGCCCTATTTCAAACTAGTGTTTTAACTTCACAGTACCTAGCGTATTTTCTGCACTACAAGGCGCACCGGATTATAAGGCGCACCTTCAATGAATGGCCTATTTTAAAACTTTGTTCATATATAAGGCGCATAGAATAGACGCTACAGTAGAGGCTGGGGTTACGTTATGCATCCCATAGTTGCAAGACCTGTTGTGGCTCATTATTGATCCATATATAAGGCGCACCGGATTGTAAGGCGCACTGTCAGCTTTTGAGAAAATTGGAGGTTTTTAGGTGCGCCTTATAGTGCGAAAAATACGGTACATATCTTGCAGTATGGGGTGAGGTGGGGAAATAGTGACATACCAGAAAAATTCATTATCACTTACCACTAGTTGTTTGTCTGTAATCTGTAATACATCCACCAATTCTTCTATTAAGCCATTATAGAGAATACTGTTTGTGGACTCTTGAAGTGCATTTGAATACACTGCAAATACATAAAAATATTGGACATTATAAATGTATGACGCTTTACAAATAATCTGAAGTAAGTGGCTTTAACTCACCCAGTATAGAAATGGCATGGAGTCTGGCCTGCACGGCCTGCAGCCTCTTTTTATGATTTGAAAAGCCATGAGCCAATCGAATGTGTGTGAAAAGCAGGGTCTGCTTGTCTTTCGGGATGTTGTACATCACTGTGAGCGACTCCATGATCTCAGATGGACGGTCTGAAATCTGAAAGAAAAACAATGCACCGTTTAAAATAAGGCACCTCTATATTCCTTACTCTAGCATAATAATGAGGCCATTTCAGCACATACCTTGTCAAGTTGTTCAATATGAATATAGTGTAATGTGTTACTGCTCGTCTGTTGGAGATAAGTTTTGAAAATTTAAATACATTACATAATCCACTAAAGGAAACACACACACACAAGAAAAAAATGGTTTGTCTTTACCTTCCTCTCTATTTTGACCTCAGGACCGGGTTCAGCATAAAACTCAAAGTGCAGCGTGGTGGCACTGGGAGGGTACTTCTAAAAAGTGGACAACACAGTTTAACAAATCTCATCCAACATTTTTTTATAAAAGGCAAAATCATAAAGCCTTTGGTGATCAAAGGCCATTTGCGGCCCCGCAGTTTATTTTCCATTGGCCAGTGGCTTATTCCAATTCAATTAAAAATGGCACTAATCAGAACATTAGAAAGTAGAGATGTAACGGTATCAAATCTCACGGTATTAAGGCCCCAATATGATATTATTCTATTGCGGTACACGTCCAAAAAAGGTTTGGTAAAAATGCCATTGTGTGTAAAATTAAATAGCAGGAATGTTTAGGATAAACACGCTTACTGTAATTGAACACAAACATTGTTTGTGTTAAACATTCTTAGTATTTCTATGTGCAAACAATTGTACAGGAACATCTACCGGTACTGTTTCAAGCAAATACCTAAAAAAATAACTAGTTTATGTCTTTAAAGTAACAATGTAAACATCCAGTGCAACAAGTGTAAAACAATATTGTACAGTTTAGTGTCTTTCAACTTTCACATTATGGGAAGCAGTGTCACTACAGTGGTAATTTTTTTATATCAGTCTGGAAAATGTTTTTTCTAAGAAAAGTAAACTAACAATGTAATGTAATATTGTAAGTACCTTTCAAACTGATGTTTGGCTTTGCTGGCTTCAAATATCTTTGTGTGACAGTTTAAGGTTGCAACTTGTCCAGCCCTGCCTTCTGCCAGAGTGCAGCTGGAATAGGCTTCTGCCCCTCCGCAGCATCACGAAAGACAAGCGGTCGAAAAATAGATGGATGGATTGAGGATGTATATAATAACTTTTTAGTTTACTCGTATTTACAGCGGCAAACATTTTTTTTGGATGATTTTCTGCTGTTCAGTGTGACAAGACTGTCTCCTTGAAAACGCGCTTCGCTTTGCAAAACTCAAGACTTTTTTTTACCTCTGCCAAAGAGGTTGTGTTTTGGCCTGGGCTTGTTTGTCTGTTAGCAACATAACTCAACCAGTTATTGACAGATCAAATGTCCAAAAATACAATTGCTTTTCTCTACGACAAAAACGCACACACTTCACTTCCTGCTTACGGGGTTCCATGCAGCCACCTTGCCTTTCCCGCGCTGTGCATAGAATTGTAGTTGATGTAGTTTATTTACAGACTCGGCCAACGCTTAAACGCCAGATAAAAATTACACTACCAAGTTTTCCTTTGATACCGTCACATTGCAACCAAAATACCTAATTTATAATACCGTTACATCCCTATTATAAATGATTACAATTGGGGCCACTGAATTTATTTTAATGTAAAAGGTTACTGGATGTTGTGAGAACGTTGAAATGTTGACAAAAGAAGGAATTACTAATACAAAACAAACCATAGTGAAGCTAGTACGCCTTTTTATTTGTTATCGAACATTTTAGGATTTTGTTTCCAACAACTACTGACTGATGTTTGTGCTTTTTTAACAAAAAGAACATAAAAAAGGGACCCAACTTCTTACATTTTCTGCATGCATTAAGCAATACACCGTAGTTTACAGATTCTTACCGTCATAAGGAGATCTCTACAGCACTCAGCTAGGCCAAAGCCATTTTCTTTTCCACCCCAGCTCTAATGAGGTAAACAGAGACACTAAACATTGCACTTTTTTCTTTCGAGGGGCTGGTGGAAGTATCTTGTCACAAAACATTTACTCAACCTCAGCCAGATGTTGCAGACGGGCAAGCAGAGGTGTTCTTTTGTCAGATCCTAATCTTGTGATGTAGTTGGAACGCTTACTGAACACATAAAGCAGGTTCAGCACAGAGAGGACCACTTGCATGTCACATGATGCCAACAAGGTTGTTAAGTGCTGCACAGGAGAGAACAGAAAAGAACATTGTTTTTCCTTATTCGTGAGCTGCTTTAAATATTATGACAATTGCATGTTTCAGGATAACCATGCCATTTGTTCAAGTGTGTCAAACTAATCCTACCTCTATGGAGCTGTAAAGGTGCCTAGAGAAGCTGTACTCAATGAGCAAAGCTGTGAAGTTGAGCACTGCCAAAAGCAGGGCTTTGAGTTGTCCGTTGTCTGGCCGGTCACACACCAACAGCCATGACATGGTCTCCACTGTCTGGCCTGCATCACACAGGATGCCATCAAAGCGGTCTAGTAGATCCACCCAGTGGTACAACTCACACTATTAAGGACAAACCAAAATGAGGTTGCAATCATTTTCTGACATCCTCTAACAATCTTTCACTTCAGTAATTTGATCAAATGAAACAGATTGATCCCATTGCTATCAAGTGCAGGTATGTGCAAAATGCACCCGGTCAAAGTCATGGTTATGTTGTTACTGCCTCTCAGTTTCCAAAGATGAGGTTTTTGAGGTGTACCTTGCCAATATTCCAGGTCTTTATGTGCTGTAGTTCAACAAGCAGTTGCTCATCACTGCATGCCTTCAACTTCTCTATTAGTATCCTACAGTCAGCAGGCTGTTGGTGAAGAAGATGCATGTGAAAAACATCCCAAAAGCACATACATTTCACTTTTGCTTCTTTTCTAAATGTTAAGAAATGCTTAGGGTCAACATGAGGTTACAGGTTGTTATCTAAAAATGTTAAACACTGTATAGAAATTTGAATTGGCTGAGATAATGTGCCGTAAGTCACAAATCCCCACGGCTCAGAGGACTCATGCGTGTTAAGATGATAAAAAAAACCTCTGTGGAGCTATCAAATCGATTAATTTCTCTTTAATATATATATATATATATATATATATATATATATATATATATATATATATATATACTGTATGTTTGCATTGCACCTACATTTTATTGAGAGCTATTTGGGCCGTAAAATATATCACGTAGTTGCATAAATCTACGGTTGTTATACCAAAATGTAACTCAGTGCAGAAATTTTAAATGTGACTAAAAACTATCATTCAGCAATTTTTTTTAAATACTCACAGCTTCAGTAGGGGTTTTCTTTAATTTGCTTCGGTCCACCTTCATGGTTCCTGAAATCTATTCGAAGCTCCTGTGGAAAAGTGCAGGTATTGGTAAACTACTTCAGAGATTTTAATTTAATGTTAAAAATGAAATTGATCAATAGCAGTGGAGGAAATTTGAGATCTATACATACAGAAAATGATTTGGCAACATCTACTTAGCGACATGCTTCAGTCACTTCATCTGCAAAGAGAAACCAAAACAAGGATCAAATGGAGTAGGGAAGAAATTCTACAGAGTTCTAATGAATGATCAGATCAACAGTTACCGGTATCTTAAATATTTACAAACCACTCAACTAGTATGTCCAATGAAGGGCAGTGGTGAGCTGTACTTCAAGTAAAATCTAAATGGTAGTTAATAATATAAAACCCCCAAAAATTGCTCTAGGAAGTCATCTAGCAATGACTGTTCATCACAAAGCAGACTAAGGGTGAACATTAGCCAGTGAGTAGCCAGAAACACACGACACAGAGTATAATAAACGATTGATCTCGACTATTCCTACAAGGGTGTATTATGTATTGTCGTTACCAATGATAAAAACTACACCAAAAACGACATCCCTGCCCCTTTGCTTACCACAACAACCACAAAACAATGACAACTTATAAAGTTAGTGCTAGCAGGCTGGCTAGCTAGTTAGCATGCTAACATCACTGCTAATACCAGCGTAATGTTATTTGCTAACTGGTAACAGTTGGCGAACGTATACGCCTGTCACACTGTCGCTAATAGCCTTACAGCCATTCTTGAAATAAGACTTGGTACACGTTCGAGGAAACGGCACTACAGCAATGAAGCAAAAGGACAGATTTGATGCAAAGTTGGTGTTAGCATGTGCCGCTTTTAAGTATGTCAAGACACAGTTCAAAGCTTTAAAAATACCACCAGTCGTAGTACAAGTCGGCTTAAAACGCATGAAAGACAAGTGTGTACTAAGAAGCAAACATGTAGGAATAATGCTTTCCAACAACACTAGCGTATTAACCATCGGAGTCAGCACTGTCAATCCACAACTCGGAGATTTACCACACTGTCCTGGCTGGACTCCGCTAATTTAGGTCCGGGCTGCACAGGCCGCGAAAGAAACCCGCAGTTCCTTCGTGTCCCGTCTCGCCTCACAGCAACGACTACACAGCAAAATCACTCGGGGTAGCCGCGACGATTACATGCGTGGAGGTGAAATAATTGCAGCGATGTAACTTGTGTTTACCGAGACTCGGCTTCTTACCCTCACTCATCAGACAGTCGTAGCACATGCTAGCTGGCAAGCTAGCTGCGGTCAATTGGTTAGCAGGCGAACACGCATACTAACTCGCTGAATCATTGTCGGACGGGACGGGCATGACACTGCGAGTTGGGCTTCACGCTCTGCGTTCGGGAGGCAAAATAAACGACCAACCAGCGGTTTGTGGCTCAGCAAAGAACAGTGATCGTTCGTACGTTGTATGGTTTTTTACACGAGTGACGTTGCCAGCGCGTGTACAGAGCACATAGGCACCAGCGTTTGAGCCGGGACTCTGGGTAGTGTGCAAAAAGTCGCCAGTGCTACTAACAAGCCCCGGATTCCTGCAACTCCTTTCCAGACAAAATGCAATGTCGTAAAACGCAACCACAATATTTATTTGCGTATTGTTAGTTTTTATATGCATATTATTACCGATTATTTGCTGTAATATAACAACTGTCACGTTGTAACCAACTGCACAATGTGTGTGCCCAGTGGTGGGTTGTGAGTAGGAAGACAAATACACAACATCCATCCATCCATTTTCTACCGTTTGTCCCTTTTTTTTTGATTGATTGAAACTTTTATTAGTAGATTGCACAGTACAGTACATATTCCGTACATTTGACCACTAAATGGTAACACCCGAATACGTTTTTCAACTTGTCAAGTTGATAAATTCATGGTAAGAATGGGTCAGAACAGCTCTTAAATTGTGGTACATTTGCACAGCATATACAGACCTTCAGTATATCTGTATATGGAATTAAATTATGGAATGGATTAAGCAAAGCAATCAAACATTGTACTAATATGATCCACTTCAAGAAACTCTTCAAACTTAAAGTGTTTACAAAGTACAAAGAAGAAGAACCATGATAAACATTCTGAATTTATTTCATCCATCCATCCGTTCATTTTCAAAATAATCTTACTCATCTCACCATATGAAATGTAACTTACTTCACCGAGTATTATTTATTTATTTTTATTGTGATTACTTATGGAGTATATTGTGAATAAATTGAGAAGGACTGGGCTAATTTGAGTGCTCTAATCCTCTCTAAAGTTTGGTGCACATCCCCTACTCAGGTACGATTGGAAGTGTGCCAGGGCACGGCTAGACTGCATAAAGACATGGAACATCGCGCCTAGCTACGTCTTAATGGTAACCGACACATTTCATGATAGACATAAAGGACCCAAAGTAACACAAACGTCAAAACCCACGGCACATTCGCTTACCATCGTCTACATTTGTGTAAAGAATATGCGTCATTTTGTTATTGTGATGGCTTCTCTCCACGTAGTTGAAGACAACTACCTCCTTCTACAGAAGACATAGTAAGAACAGCTTTGAAGTTGGGGAAATACATTGCAATAATACAGCAGTATTGCTTGGTGGCAACCATGTGACCTAGAAGCCCCCAACCCCTTACTTCAGGTTAATACATGGAAGGCAACATTCAGTATAGCTACGGTTTATTTAGCTTTAGCAGTACAGATGTGGGCATATTTTAAAATGTTTTGCTGTAAATATACAAGCCAAATGTGTATATATATATATATATATATATATATATATATATAAATAAATTAAGGTCAGAAAAAAACACAGAGGATATATCATCCCTACAAGCCTGTTTCGCAGACGAGCAGGGAAACCTGCGAAACAGGCTTGTAGGGATGATATAACCTCTGTTTTTTCTGACCTAACATATATTCCGCTCTACCCCGGTATTGAGCACTGTAAAACGGATAAACCACAGAAACCTTGACTGAATATACAATATATATATAAGAGCTGAATGTGAAGGAGTTTGGGAGTTTTCTCAAGTTAAAAATGGTCCACATTACCAAAAATGGCCTTTTCAATCTATCTGGTTGACAGCACATCGTTACTTCGCATCTGGATAAGTCTACCAATTAAGCATTCAGCTATGAAAGACAACGTTGGACTTGTTCGTGCATCCATAAGTAAATACAGTTTTGTGCATTGTCAATGCATATATATAATATATAAGTTTTTGGAGTTGCTGTTTCAAGCCAAATATTTTGCCATCATCTATAATTCAGCATCTGCAGTTGCTTTAATGGTGCGTCTCAATTTTAGTTAGATTCAGCAACATCCAGATTAGGCATGGACCGGTTACCGGTTTTAGGGTATACTTCGGTATTATTAATAAGTGACCCTTTCCAAAACCACTAATATTTTCTTTCATAGCGTTCCTGAGGTATGACGGAAAGTGGAAGATAGAAATCCTTCCGGTTGCATTAAACTGCAATAACGTAAAGTATCACAGCCTCTCATCCAGCTCTGCATGCTGTATGGTGGATAAAAGACATGCAAAACGGGTTTGCGGACAGTGGTAGCAAAAGAAAGACACACTGAACATGATAGTACATGTACATCACTATATGCTAAATTTAAGTTAAAGTTAGATCTGTCTTGCTTGTCATGTATTAACTAACATTTGAACCTTATTGAAAATGAGATAATCTTAGTCATCTAATTATGTGAATCATAACTTAACTATTCATGAGAATTGTATGTATTATTCATTAATTTTAATTGTGTTATAAATTAAGAACAAGGAGTGAACAAATATGTTAGTAATTGCTATGTAGTGAAAAAGGGGTAGGATTAAATAAGATCTGCTTCTTCCTACTCCTTTTCGAACATTTAATGAGAAAATGGAAATATGCAATGTATCACATAGTAACTGTATGCATGTTCAAAATAAACTTCAACAACAACTACCCTTTGCATCTGGTGTAAGTGACACAAATACTAACTTGTTAAGGAGGATATGGCATTCTAAAATGACTAACACCAACTGGCTAACACGACACGAAGAAGAGAAGCACAGACATAATGTTATGTTTTTACTTCAACACTAAAATTAAAGTTATAATTGAGCCAGCAAATTAATCAAAACTCAACAAATACACACTCCTACAACTCCAAAGCACTCTCGTGGACAAGTTGCTATTGAATATGCGGCCTACAAGGTATTTATTAATCAAATTTTATTAATACTATGTAGCCATGTTTTCTTGCTACGAAACATTGCACCGTGCACGCTTTAACAACAACAACAACAACAACACACAACTCCTTTCCATGTGGAAGTTACCTAAAGAAAACTGTGACCTTTGCAGACTGTGTTTCGCCTAAGTAGCTTGGGCCTTTATGAACTCTGTAATAACTTACTAAAATCTGTATTGAAACTATTTCTACAAGCAAGAACAGTGCATTTGTATGGCATTCCACTCCTCTTTCAATTGACTTTTTTCAAGAAATACACTGCGTTTGCCCACCATGTGCTTGAGTCCGAAGGAAGAGAAACCAGATGTGACAGCAGGTGCAACCCAGCAATCTAACTGATGGCACAAACAAAGGGGTCGAAGCACAAATGCTCAGTGTGACAGGGCTGGACAGAAGGGGGGAATCATGCCAAATAATAAAATCGTTAGAAATCATTTTTGTCTTGTTTATTTGCCATTTAATTTAAGTTTGTCAAATAGCAGTTTTTCCACTTTAATTTGGACAATTATTCATTAATGTATTCATAAATATATCTGGTTTAGGATGGAATTTAAAGATATAGTAAAGCAAATGTTGTTAAACATTTCAACATTGACCCAAAAGACTTACAGATTGGGAACAAAACAAAATCAAGTCCACACTGACTAGAGAGGGGTGGAGAAACAAAGCTTATGAAGCTTCTAGAGCAGCTTTATTTCATATGGGACAAATGCAACCAAGTAGGGAGAGACATAAGCCACAATACAATATGAAATCAAATATATTGTTATACATACAGTGCCTCCGGAAATTATTCACAGTGCTTCACTTGTTTCCACATTTATAAAAGCAACAGTCTTACTCCAAAATAGAATAAATTAATTCATACAAAAACCCAATGACAACATGGAGAAGTGTTTTTTTTCTATTCCAAATGTACTAAAAATCTAAATCAAATTTATATATATATATATATATATATATATATATATATATATATATATAGCATCATTTTTCACATTTTGTTGTGTTAAAGCCTTAGTCCAAAATGGATAGATACATGTTTACTCTCAAAAATGTACACACAATACAACAATTTGAAAAGTTTTTTTTTTAAATTTTGCAAAATAATAATAATTATAAAAATAAAAATAAATCACATGTACATAAGTATTCACAGCCTTTGCTCAATACTTTGTTGAGGCACCTTTGGCAGAAACTACAGTTCCAAGTCTTTTTGAATATGATGCCACAAGTTTTGCACACCAATCTATGGGCAGTTTCGCCCATTCCTATTTGCAGCACCTCTCAAGCTCCATCAGGTTGGATGGGAAGTGTTGGTTTTAATCCGGAATGTCTATGTACATTGCTGCATTCATCTTTCTCTTTATCTTGACTAGTCTCCCTGTTTGTGCCGCTGGAAAACATCCCCACATCATGATGCCACTACCACGTTTCACTGTAGAGATGGTATTGATCTGTTGATGAGCAGTGCCTGGATACCTCCAAATGTGGCATTCATGCCAAAGAGTTCAATCTTTGTTGCATCAGACCATGGGATTTTGTTTCTTATGGTCTATGAGTCTTTCAGGTGCATTTTGGCAAACGTTTTACTAAGAAAGAGTTTCCGTCTGGCCACTCTACCAAACAGGTCTGATTGGTGGATTGCTGCAGGGATGGAAGTCCTTCTGGAAGGTTCTCTTCTCTCCACAGAAGAATGCTGTAGCTATGACAGAGTGACTATCGGGTTCGTGGTCACTTCCGTGACTAGACTAAGCTGAATGCAGCAATATACAGAGACATCCTGGATGAAAATCAATTCTTCCAATCCAACCTTTTGCAAAAAGCAATGAGCAAAGAGGAATGGCCGAAACTGACTAAAGATACAAGTGCCACGCTTGTGGCATCGTATTCAAAAAGGCTTGAGGCTCTAATTGCTGCCAAAGGTGCATCAAAGGCTATTGAGCAAAGGCTGTGAATACTTGCATAACTACATGGAATTTTTTATTCTATATTTTTAATAAATTTGCTATTTTCTTCCACATTGTCATTATGGGGTATTGTCTGTACAATTTTGAGAAAAAAAAAAAGAAGTTTTGACACACCTTCTCATTCAATGCGTTTTCTTTATTTTCATGACTATTTACATTGTAGATTGTCACTGAAGGTATCAAAACTATGAATGAACACGTGGAGTTATGTACTTAAAAAGAAAAGTGAAATAACTGAAAACATGTTTTATATTGTAGTTTCTTCAAAATACCCACACTTTGCTCTGATTACTGCTTTGCACACTCTCGGCATTCTCTCGATGAGCTTCAAGAGGTAATCACCTGAAATGGTTTTCACTTCACGGGTGTGCTTGAAGCTCATCACTCTCGGCATTCTTTCGATGAGCTTCAAGCACACCTGTGAAGTGAAAACCATTTCACTTCACTTGAAGCTCATCGAGAGAATGCCGAGAGTGAGCAAAGCAATAATCATATATATATGTATATATATATATATATATATATATATATATATATATATATATATATATATATACACATTTAAACACACGTACACATTTATATACACACACACATATACATAAATATACACACACACATTTACATATACACATACATTTACATAAATGAACACACACACACACACACACACACACACACACACACACACACACACACACACACACACACACACACACACACACACACACACACACACACACACACACACACATATATATATTTATGTACATGTACATACATATATACTGTACATAGATATATACATACATATACACATAAATGCCTTTAAAGCCTTTGATCAATACTTAGTTGATGCACCTTTGACAACCATGACAGCTTCAAGTCTTTTTTAAATTTAATTCCACAAGCTTAGTATTCCTCTTTGAAAAGTTGCACCCATTCTTATTTGCAGAATTTCTTAAACTCCATCAAGTTGGATGTGAAGCACTGTTGTACAGTAGGGATGTAACGATATTGTATATTCCGCTGTATTGCGGTTTCAAACTCTTCAAAAATAATGCCTTAACGTGTGACAGTATCAACAAAAACTTGGTGAATGTATTTTTTTCTGGCGCTTTAGCGTTGGTCAGGTTTGAAAATAAACATCTTCTAGAATCCTTAGCGCAGCGCGGGACCGCCGTGGAATGCCGTAAGCAGGAAGGGAAATGTCGTAGTAGATCAGAGGAATAGTTTTTTGTGGACATTTAAAAATTTCATCAAAATCCACCCATAACTGTTTGAGTTATGTTGCTAACAAACACACAAACAAGCCCTGGTGAAAACATAACCTCTTTGGTGGAGGTAAGAACTTTCGTCTCGAATGCTTCCAAGGCGACACAGCCAGCGAGCCACGGTACAACGCACGGAGAGAAATCCCCCAAAAAACCTGTACACTGCAGGAAATACAAGTAAACTGAAAAGCTACCTGATAAATCCTCAATCCATCCATCCATTTTCTACCACATGTCTCTCTCGATGTCGCAGGTAGACTGGTGGACAAGCTGCACACTGGCGGAATACAGCATACACTCTGGACAAGTTGCCACCTCATAAACCGCCACCCAAAAAGAGATTTGAAGCCAGCTAAGCTAAACATCAGTTTGTGAGGTATTCACGTTAATTAAAGTTAAATTGTTAGTTAACTTTTCTGAAAAACAGTATTTTCCGAACCGGAATGAAAACATGTCCGCTGTAGAGGATACGGTAAAAGTTGAAAGACACTAAAGTGAACATTATTGTTATACTGAATGTTCGCATTATTCCTTTAAAAGACTTCAACTGCAAGTTATTTTTTTAATATTTCAAACAGTAGATGTTCCTGCACAATTATTTACACTTAAAAATACATGTTTGTAGTAATAAATATGAATAGAACATTTAAGCATTATTTTTGTGTTCAGTTACTGTACAGGTAAGTGTGTTTATCCTAAACATTCCTGAAACCTTATTTTACACACTATGGCCTTTTTTTCCGGACATTTATCACAATAATATCGTACCGTGGCCTTAATACCGTGATAATAGCGCACTGTGAGATTTTGATACCGTTACATCCCTAGTGTACAGCCATGTTGAGATCGCTCTAGAAATGTTCAATCAAGACTGGGCTCTGGCTGCGCCAGTCAAAGACATTCACCAAGTTGCCCTGAAGCCACTAATTTGATATCTTGACTTAATGCTGGAGTGCAGTCAGTTACCATCAGGTTTTTAATCACATCCCTGACTAAGGCCCTTTTCCCGTGATCACTCAGTTTAGAATGTCGGCCAGTTCTAGAAAGAGTCCTGGTGCTTCCGAACTTCTTTTATTCCCAGATGACGGAGGACAATGTGCTCACCTTTAAAGCAGCATTATTTCTTCGCCAGATTTTTGCCTGGAGACAATCCTGTCTAACGGTCTACAGACAATTTCTTTGACTTTATGCTTGGCATATGTTTGGTCCAAAAAATGGAATTTACCACACTCAAATTAGGCTGTAAGATGATAAGTGAAAACATGATTAGCTCAATTTAAGGCTTCATGACAAAGGCTGTGAATACATATGTACAAGTTAATTACCTACAACAAATGACAATCACCCAAAAAAATCTCCCGTTGTCATTATGGGGTAGAGTGTAGAATTTTGAGGGGAAAATTTAATCAACTTTGGAATAAGGATGTAATGTAAAATGCACAAAAAATGTGTTGTGAATACTTCCCAAATGCACTGTTCTATACTTCCACATACTATTTTAATTATAATTATTTGCGGGGAAAACATTTAAAATGTGTTATGGTAAATGGGTCGTACTTGTATAGCGCTTTTCTACCTTTTTAAGGAACTCAAAGCGCTTTGACACTATTTTCCACATTCACACACACACATTCACACACTGATGGCGAGAGCTGCCATGCACGGCGCTAACCAGGCCCATCAGGAGCAAGGGTGAAGTGTCTTGCTCAAGGACACAACGGACGTGATTAGGATGGTAGAAGGTGGGGATTGAACCAGGGACCCTCAGATTGCTGGCACAGCCACTCTCCCAACTTCGCCACGCCGTTATTTAATATTGTAATTAAAAAAATTGTGCAAATAGGCCGAAGGAAGGCCTACCCCTAATAGTCACTTGCCTGCATGTCATCCCTTCCAGTTGCACTGTCTTCCCTCTTGATCAATAAAGTAAATCTATCCATCCATCTGGTACTCTCTGCAACTAATAAGTTTAAACTTTTGTTAAATTCAACTAAATGTGAGACATTTGCCAGACAAGCCTAATAACTGATTATTTATCGACAGATGACTGTTTATGACTGAGTGAGCAGTAGGATGTAACAATCTGAAAATATCATATCACGGTTATCATGACCAAAATGATCATGGTTACCATTATTATTGTGGTATTGTTGAATGTGCTCAAAAAGTACTTATACACACTCTGAAATCTGTTGGCCAAGTTTTATTTTTTAAGTAACTAAAATACACACAGTTAGGGAGAATGTCACCACGCACAGCGCTGATCCGCAGTACAGATGTTAGAATTATTCAGAAGAAAGGAAGACAATAGGGCAACTTGCAATACTTGCAGAGTGGATATTGCATCAAATTGAGAAAATACTAGCAGAAACCTTAGCAGACACAGCATGTTATAACATTGAATGAATGACGCGTTTTCGATCCCCTTTGAGACAGAAGTGAATCACTACCAGCAGCGGCGGCAAAGTCAGCAAGTCGTCTGCTGTTCATCTGCAGGTAACCAACAAACTGACACTGCTTATCATGTTAAAACATGCAATAATTAACTGTAAACGTGAAATTAATATTTCACATGCAACAGATGACAACACGGCACCTGACCAGCAGTATGCACACCACCTTCCTAAGAAGGGTTTTCCACAGCTGAAGACATTGTGATTAGTCAAATATCGCGTATGTTTCCTAAAAGAGCAGATATGCTTAATTTTCTGCTAAATAATGGTTGATTGTCATAGTTGATGGTTGAAGAAATGGCACAGTGTAATGTTCTACTTCACTTGACTTGCTTGTATTTATTTGTCTTTGACTGAACATGTACTTTTGAGCACTCAGCATATATACTGTATAATAAATAAAAAATAATACTTTTCATTTCCATTTGAAAAAGGTTAAACATGTTACCGGATCTTTTTGTGCAACTGTCGTTTGTCCTAATGGAGAAATACATACATGTGTCTTGTTTTCATGTTAGCATTTAGGATAGCAATCTGGCAGTGCATGAGTATATCAAATTGCAGTTGTCAATCAAGGTTTTTCGATAATTTTAATTTAGAACACCTCTGAAGTTTTACTGCGGTTATCATTATCACCGGCTTTCGTTACAGCCCTCGCGAGCCGCTAACTGAATCATAAATTTCACATATTTTTACAACATTGGTGCAGTTACCATTATTTACTTCTGACATAGAACTCCATGAAGGAGGGTTCAGCAATCACCGGGGCTAACATTTCCAGCAACAATACCGTGGCTTAACGTTTATTAATCCCAGTGCGTGGTCATTTTCCAATTGCGGTAAATGAAATTCTATTGAGAAGACATATGTATTTTAATGGCCAAACACTTATCGGAAGCTCATGCTGCACATTTATATATATTATCAGAACAGATTACAGATGTAGTACCAGGTGGAGCAGTACATACCAGAAACTGCTTTGGTTCAATAGCTCCTCCACTCTTTTTACTGGCATGTTTTGTAGTTTGCTTCAGTGTCTAGAAAGATGGAAACATTGCCTTTAGAGCCATGACAGGAAAGAACAACTCAATTATCTTTTACTTGGTTTGCTTACTTCGGCGTAACAGTACAACTCATCCAAAGCAAGACAGTAACGCAAATATAAATAATAATAAAATATATTAAGTCCCATAATGTTTTTGCCAACTGGAGACCGGGTCTTCCCACTGTCCACTTGAATGCAAAAAGTAGGATATCCCTTCTTGTCATGGTAACAGCATATGTGTATCTAAAAGACAGTCTATCCCCATTATGAGACCCGCATCCAATCCAGCAATCTCGAAACCTTCTTGGTAGGAGTGTCATGTTCGTAGCGCACTCTAAGAACATTTCTTGACGCTGTCTGCTATTTAACATCAGCATAGCCATTATAGACGTAATATTTTGAATCTGTGCCAATATTACAGCGGACATTGGGTACAATAAGAACTGCACTTTTGACTTGTAAGGAGCCGGAAAAAGCAATACATTAATCCACGCTTAAGGGAAATAAGCACACCTCAGTGTATGGGAGGCATACGGCGTATGACCAACAGTCACATAAGAGGGTGTTCGTGGACAATGGGACTTCACATGTAGGTGGGAAAATACAAAAAAAAGAAAATCAGACTAATTTAGGCTATGTCTAGACTAAGCCAGATAACCCCTTAAACTAATAATTATTTAGCCTAAGCCCCGTTTCAGCCACACTAAACTATCGTTTAAAGTCCCCCTCCTCGGACAATTTTTTACACGGGTAAGTGCGCCGTGTATTTCTTGAATCTCCGGCTCTTAGCTTTGTATGGACTCATCGATCGTTTACAAACTGAGTTCGGAAAGGAAGTGACGTCAGAAAGAACGCGCCACAGTCAGCTTCATAATAAAGCGGTTTCGTAACTCGGAGGTAACCACTGGAAATATGGAGGCGAGTCATCCAGACATGCCCGTGTTTCTCCTTCCGTCTGCACAGACGCTCGTGGAAATCACACGTGAATACCTTAAGAGAAAGCGATTGCAGCTATTTCGGATACAACACTTATCAGACGGCAAGAGAACTTTCCAATGTCCAGGTCAGCTGTGATTCTATTTAGCGAAAAACTTTGTCCATTTGTCGAAGGAGAGTCAACGAGCATGCAAGCTCCCGTGGATGTGATAAAAAAAAGGTAGCGTGTGCTTTGTATTACCTGGCAGCCAAAGGAAAACTACGGAAAACAGCGAATGCATTTGGACTGGCAAAGCAGACTGTATCAGTTATTGTCCGCCATGTATGTCGCGGACTCAACGTCTAGGTCCAGAGTATATAAAGTCACCAAAAATAAATGGACAATGAAGGTGAAGGGAAAAGAGTGAGGAGTGTCCTGACCAGATATCTAGATCCCTAGTTTGATTGATGTAAAATGTTCTTCATCACATTGTTTACGTGTCTAATAAAGATTTGATTAATTTACGATGGCTCAGGTGTGATTCACTACAATAGGGTCCTACAGCCCACTGGATTCCAGTTAATTGAAATATCACAACACTGGATATTGTTCAGATAAGTTAAATTTAAGAACTTGCACACAAAGCAACACTGGAGGTGACTATGACGCATTTTCCGCGCATGCGTATGGAATTGGGGGTTAAATCACCAAAAATTATTCCCGGGCGCGGCCACCGCTGCTGCCCTCTGCTCCCCTCACCTCCCAGGGGGTGATCAAGGGTGATGGGTCAAATGCAGAGAATAATTTAGCTACACCTCGTGTGTGTGACAATCATTGGTACTTTAACTTTTTTTTATTAGGTCGCGTGGTGCCAGCGGACGGAGGGGTTGGGGGTCTTAAACGGTGGCATTGTTGTGTGTGGACACGGATAAGGTTAGGTGGGATTTACCCTGAATAAACTTAGTGTAAACGGGGCCTTAGCGCATGGAAACAGCAACTGACTGAATAAGTCCCCTTGACAAAGACAGTTTGAATACTGTTAACATTATGTACTTAACAATGAGATGTGTAAACAATTTCGTTATTGTTATAGGGTACTAATTCGCATGTCAGTCTCCTTCCTTGCTACTGACTCATAATATTGGTATGCATCAGAGACGTGCATTGTGTTTATTACTATTACTTGTACAAATGGCAGTGCTACTTACAGGTAAAAGCCAGTAAATTAGAATATTTTGAAAAACTTGATTTATTTCAGTAATTGCATTCAAAAGGTGTAACTTGTACATTATATTTATTCATTGCACACAGACTGATGCATTCAAATGTTTATTTCATTTAATTTTGATGATTTGAAGTGGCAACAAATGAAAATCCAAAATTCCGTGTGTCACAAAATTAGAATATTACTTAAGGCTAATACAAAAAAGGGATTTTTAGAAATGTTGGCCAACTGAAAAGTATGAAAATGAAAAATATGAGCATGTACAATACTCAATACTTGGTTGGAGCTCCTTTTGCCTCAATTACTGCGTTAATGCGGCGTGGCATGGAGTCGATGAGTTTCTGGCACTGCTCAGGTGTTATGAGAGCCCAGGTTGCTCTGATAGTGGCCTTCAACTCTTCTGCGTTTTTGGGTCTGGCATTCTGCATCTTCCTTTTCACAATACCCCACAGATTTTCTATGGGGCTAAGGTCAGGGGAGTTGGCGGGCCAATTTAGAACAGAAATACCATGGTCCGTAAACCAGGCACGGGTAGATTTTGCGCTGTGTGCAGGCGCCAAGTCCTGTTGGAACTTGAAATCTCCATCTCCATAGAGCAGGTCAGCAGCAGGAAGCATGAAGTGCTCTAAAACTTGCTGGTAGATGGCTGCGTTGACCCTGGATCTCAGGAAACAGAGTGGACCGACACCAGCAGATGACATGGCACCCCAAACCATCACCCAACCATGCAAATTTTGCATTTCTTTTGGAAATCGAGGTCCCAGAGTCTGGAGGAAGACAGGAGAGGCACAGGATCCACGTTGCCTGAAGTCTAGTGTAAAGTTTCCACCATCAGTGATGGTTTGGGGTGCCATGTCATCTGCTGGTGTCGGTCCACTCTGTTTCCTGAGATCCAGGGTCAACGCAGCCGTCTACCAGCAAGTTTTAGAGCACTTCATGCTTCCTGCTGCTGACCTGCTCTATGGAGATGGAGATTTCAAGTTCCAACAGGACTTGGCGCCTGCACACAGCGCAAAATCTACCCGTGCCTGGTTTACGGATCATGGTATTTCTGTTCTAAATTGGCCCGCCAACTCCCCTGACCATAGCCCCATAGAAAATCTGTGGGGTATTGTGAAAAGGAAGATGCAGAATGCCAGACCCAAAAACGCAGAAGAGTTGAAGGCCACTATCAGAGCAACCTGGGCTCTCATAACACCTGAGCAGTGCCAGAAACTCATCGACTCCATGCCACGCCGCATTAACGCAGTAATTGAGGCAAAAGGAGCTCCAACCAAGTATTGAGTATTGTACATGCTCATATTTTTCATTTTCATACTTTTCAGTTGGCCAACATTTCTAAAAATCCCTTTTTTGTATTAGCCTTAAGTAATATTCTAATTTTGTGACACACGGAATTTTGGATTTTCATTTGTTGCCACTTCAAATCATCAAAATTAAATGAAATAAACATTTGAATGCATCAGTCTGTGTGCAATGAATAAATATAATGTACAAGTTACACCTTTTGAATGCAATTACTGAAATAAATCAAGTTTTTCAAAATATTCTAATTTACTGGCTTTTACCTGTATACCTATTTTCCAAATGCCAGATATTAAAGGACATTTCGCTAGTCATAGGAACAATGAAAAAAAGAATGACAGCGCACACTTTGATTGCACTTGACGTACTATGAATCTATCAATTTATTTCACAAGAGTGAAATATAGTCAAATACGTTTTCCTACTATAATATCGGAATGTATACTTCTAGATTATTAGATATATCGTCATATTTAATGCAAAGTGAACCAAAGAACATGTTTTATGTTGACGCGCAGTTAAGATAACGCCAGTCACCTCGGCTCTAATTAAGGTTTTAAGGTTAAATGCTCACGATCGTCGATTAGGAAAAGTCAGATGAACACTCGGATAAACAATGATCAGGCACCGGACATTTGTCCATTTAAGGAAAGCGAGCAAATACTAACCATAAAAAGTATTCTTGCAGCTGTGACAGGAGTGCAATGGTCATCTAGCTAGCTCGGTTAGCAACGAGTGCTCCGCACAAGGCTGCATCAGTGGATCGCGGCTACATTAAAAATGGCGGTTTGGACGCTACATTCACAATGTAGCTCTTAAAAAACAACGAATAGCCTCAGGAATAGACTACGAGTGAGTTTTTTTTCAACGCTGGTGTTTAGATACAGTAAATGTATGTTGCCAGCTACTTAATAACCAACGAGGACGGTGTAAAATAAGTAATTCTGCTTACCTCGAATGCGTGTTACGTTCACTTCTCCATCTTGAACTACCGAGTGGGAGGGCAAAAACAAGATCTCGCGAGACTAACCGGTGTCGCGTCAACCCGGGGCACTCCCATTACGCATGTTCAAAACATTAGGAAAAAGCGACCTTGCTTAACACTGTTTAAATAAGTTCTAGTCAAGGCATATAAATACAATGTATAAGGTAAATATAAATGGGACTAGATTTTTAATAACAAATTCATTGTTATAATTATGTAGTGGTAGTTTGTACAATGGACTCCTAAATGAATATTTATGTAGAAAAAAATATTACATGTTTAAACTTGGTATTAAACTGTAAATGTATTCAACGTACGGATTTAAATCATAATGACTTACAAACACAAAGTTCAACTTGTCCCCATGTTCTCAAACACACTGACCATGCAAAATCAATCACAAAGTATTTTGGAAAAAAGTTATATTTTCTTTCCAGGCCGAACTTAAAACACCTTGATAATGGTACACAAAAAAACAAAAGTGAATATGATTAATTAAAAACAAAATTAGCCTGAAACTAGTATACTTTAAATGCCATACAGCCAAGACGATGTGACTAAACTACATACAAATATAAAAAAGGACTACAGTATTTAAATTTTTACAAATACAGCAATGTATCATGTAAAATGATAAGAAAGGTTTCAACATTTTGGATAGCATAAAAAAATACAACATATATTTACATTTGGACTTTTTTTTTTTTTTTCACACGTTAAGACATCAACATGTCTGCCAACATTCTGTTCCTTGTACATTCTATGGAATGAATGCTAAAGCTTAGCAAGAATGACAGTAGATATACCAAGAAAAACATACAAAGACATAAAAAATCATGAAAAATAAATTAAGAAAATCAAACTTTAATTTAAAACATGATAAAAGACCTGTACAACTTAGTTTTAAGCAAAATATATTTTTTTACCTTCAATCACCAAATAGTGTAAAGGCATCAAGGGGCATACATCAAAATGTGATATGGTCTGATTCGACTAATTTTTTGGACATAATTCTAAACGCTATATTAAAATTCTGGCAAAAACGAACAACACATTTTGTTAAGGCCCATCCCAAGCAGAGTACAATTGAAAATTTCCAATGCAAATAAGGTCTTAATATTAGTTTGAATACAAACACATACCGGTAGGTGTTTTTACAAAATTTTGACTCAAGTTTTCAACTAATTATTATACAGGTCTTTTCAAGTTTTACATGAAAGTTAAATTTGTGAATTTAACAAAATCTTTATATATCCACTGTAAGTCGATCTTTTTTGCTCATCAAGTCTAGCTATATAACTTAAAATATTACATATTTACAAATGAAACACATTTAACTAATATGAAAAGATTTTCAACAAAATAATTTTCATAACTGTGGTAGTTGCAATGTGGGTGAAATGTTCAGTTGGGACCCAGACAATCAGGTGGTTAGAACAAAATAGGCTACAAGATGACAAAACGTTGCCTTTTAAAAATAAATAAAACTACAATAAATATAATTGTACAATGTTGATTGTTTACATGTTTAATTTGTCGAACAATCTCGACGAAACAAATATCAGTGATTCACACACATTAAGTGTGTACAATGTAAAGTGAACTCTTTGCAAACCTGTGTGTAGACTGTTATTAAAAAAATATATTAAAAGAAAAATGGTTTAAGCTAAAAATTACGTTAAAAAAACCTAATAACAATCAAACTCAACTATCATAATTCTGTCTGACAAAGAAAATTGTTTTATGTCCCTTTTAAAATTAGGAAATTTGGGAAAACTTTTTTCTCTGATAGCAAAATAACCATTGTTTACACATAAACAGTTACTTAAAGGGGTTAAGTCCATTATTTTCATTGTGATCATTGTTCACTGTAAGCGGATAAGCAGATAAGTTCTGCTGAAACCTTTATGTGAAGACAAATAAGGAGTGGAGTTGCAGGGAAAAAGATGGTCAAACTAACAAGTGGAGACATGAGTAAACAACTTTTTGAGTATAAAATATAGAGTACTATCACTACTTCCTTCAATACTATTTTCACAAAACATTTTTTCCTATTTAGGTCTTCCGCCAAGTGTGCAGTTTTCCTCACAACAGAAGTTTGCCATTGCGGTGAATTTTCAAAATTTTTCCGAGTCGCTGTTTTGCTGTTGCAAGTCCTTTCTTTGGACGTCTCCCTAAATGTCAGAGATACAAATAGAATGCATTAGAAAAGAGACAAAGATACAAAGCGCAACATTTCAACTGTTTGCACTTACCTTGACCGACTCCTGATATGCCTTGACTGGCGAGCCCTGAAGGCGACGTGCCAGAGTGCGAGCTGCTGTTTTGCGGAGACAAGGAAGGTCGCCGTGAAGTGAGGAATACCCCAGGGGCCATAGCTCCGCCGCCTCTAGGGCCACCAGGGCCAAAAGGTCCCGGTCCTGCTGTGTATTCATGGTCAAGTAGGCTGGCGGAATAGTAATCCATCCTCCTGTCTGGGCTGATGTCTGGTGCAGACTCTGGAACATGTGGTGGGGAGGGTGGGGCTGGCTCTGGCTGAACATGGGGAGGGCTTGCAACAGGAACAGGAGGACGCACCTTTTTGGTGTATTTCCTTTTGGCAGGCTTATGCTGCTCCTGAGTTATGAACAAAATAAAAGGGGTTGTTATTCTTTAATTTCAGTAAATTATGCGAGTGCTGCACCATCCTCAGTTATTTCAACACTACATTGTTACCACTCTCACCTGCTGGGCTAGCTTGGCTGCAGCTGCTGCCAGGCCTGTTTCTACAGAAGCCACTCTAGCCCCTTCTCTGGCTGGTCGATCCTGTTTTGGAAGGGTTGGCATCACCCTAGCTGTGAATTAAGGCCGAATGACAGACTTTTAGAAACCAAAGGCTCATAATGTAAGGTATGTTCTAAAATTAGCATTTACCTTTAGGGCTCCAAGGTGTGTCATCCCAGTTTTTCTTCCGCTTCATCTTTGCCTTGTTAGCATGGTCTTCTTCATCAGACTCCAATGATGGGTAAACTGAAAACAGTAGCAGCTCAATCAGTAAAACTGTAATTTAAGCGAGAGTAAAAGTATTCTGTATCACCATAGTCTGAATCTTTAAAACAGGTTCCCAGAGTTTCCTGTTCATCTGGACTATCGTCGTCGCTCAGGTGCCTTGCTGGCCGCTTAATAGCCCGTTTTCCAGGTCGCTGGATGACATTCTTTTTCTCACTGGTCTTTTTGACCACCCCTGTCACCCACACAGCCCTGCCACCTTTCTCCTTCACTATCCCCAACCCCTCAGTCAGGCCTCCAGAGATGGACATGGGTGAGGAGGAGGAGGAGGAGGAGGATGATGAAGAAGAGGAAGGTGGGTTTGCCATGGAGAGCATGCCCTGGATGGCATCACGAGTACTGGGAGATGCTGGGGCCTCCTCACTGAGAACAACATTGTTGAGCAAAATAAGGTGTTACCTTTTATTTACACAAGCTGAAAACATAACGAGACATCGTACCTCTTAATAATGTATGATAAATACTCAAAAAGTATTCAAACCTGAGTGCAGAAGAATCCAAGCCTGCCACCTGCTTGCTGGCCTTTAGTAAGTCTAAAATTCCCCCAGCACCCCCCTTCACACCATGAGCAGCCAGTGCCTCTTCATCAGTGGTGTAATCCTCCTGAAGAGAAGCAATTATTGATGATCGGCACACTTTTTTATAAAGCTAAAAAGAGGGGAATAAGTCAGGAGAGAAATAATATCCACACGGTGCAACATTGTTGAGTAATAAGGTTATTGTCTTCAATAACAGTATTTGTGTTTATACTTTCTTGAACTGTACACAAATTGTACTTGCAACTAATACGGTACATGCTTCAAAAATGGCATTTACTGTAGATATGATTCAGCTAATCTGTTTCTTGTGTATCGGTAATTAATCTTACCTCTATGTCAAAGTCTACCTCTCCTGGCTCGCGGATACGATTTGGATCCGAGCAAGGTTTGGCTCTAGGCAGCTTCCTAGGAAGACCTGCAAGCACATGGTGATACACTTTACTGAACTCTTCATTACATTACACATTAGAAATCTTAGCAAGTAGCTTCTCAGATCTCTTGTAAACTTTGTTGACTCAGTATATAACATGAATTACAGTAGTACCTCAACCTATGAGCTCGTAACTCGAAATACTCGTACCTTAAAGCTCATTGAATTATTGATATACATTTAATCTGTGCTAACCCCTCCAAAAACAGCACAACTATAAAACGTAACATGTTTTTAAAAAGAAAAACTACCTTTTGTTTGAAAAACTATACAATAGTAGTAATGTACAAAGAAGTACAGTACATTAGTTTTATGAATCTCCGACCCCGTGAACAGTGGGGTGTCTAGGGGGTGGCACGCGCCCCTGAAATCTGATAGGCCCATTCAGAGGCACAACGATTTGAAGCAGTGTTTTTCAAACTGAGGTAAACCTACCACTCGGTATGCCAAATATATGCTTAATTCAAGTAGTTCCAAGTATAACCCGCAAATTGTCCCAAATTTACTTTTAATACATGAATTAAGATATAAGTGTACAAGCCCAGTGGAGAGTTCCACAGCGATTATTAATGACCACATACTGAAGTCATAGTTGCACAGACTCATTATATAGGTACTAATTTGGACAACCTTTCAAACTCATGGTCCAAATAATCAAAAACCAACACAGAATATTAAAATATGTGATACAAAAACACACAACTTGCTCACTGAACTATGTGGACGTTATAAAAAATAATATTACCATACGCAATTCAAAATTGCACTTATTTAAACCATTTAGTAGGCCTGATGGGTAATATGGAAAACACTTCCCACATTTCCACATCTTTGACTCATTTTAGTTGCTTGAGGGACATCGATAGAATATGGATCGATGGATAGATATTTCTGATTGGTTACAAAACTTAAAGGAGGTTGTCAGGGAAGTAAACAAGGTAGGAACGGTTCACATACTCTTAATATTCAATGTTTTACTGTTTATACTTCATGTTGTAGTGGGGGGCAATCATATCCCGCGCACACATATTGGCGGACAATCTTAATCGGCGGATTCGGCGCTCACATATTTGGGTGGCGGACAATCTAATCCGGTGCGCAGTGCGCGTACATATTGGTGGGCAATCTTAATTCGCACGCACTTATCCGGGTGGCGGTCATTATTTTTTGGTTGATGATGATGAGCAGCCAGGTTCCAGACGTCCGTCGTCCTTCACAAAACGTAAGTCAATTTGGTTACAATATATTTTTTCACACAAGCCTGTCTAGAGTGTTTGCCTGCCATCACAAGAAAAGGCGTATTCATCGGTTTTGAACGTTATTTCAGTCCCACCATCTTTTGCTATTCCACCGTGATTCTAGTTCTACTCAGTGCAGGTAATTTATTTTGTTGTGCAAACACTCTTAAAGGCACACTGTGTAATATTTTAAATAATACTGTTGCCAGCAATATAAAGAATGAATATGAATGAGGACCTAATCTGTTTAAATTTAAATACATTTATGAATTATACAATTTTACTTTATCAAAGCGGAAGTTTGGATTTTGCAAGTTGTCTGACGTACTGTAATAGCTCGATGCTTTGCAATATTGTTTTAATGTCAGCAATTGTCTTACAAGAAGATTCACTCCATACTTGGTGGTGTTAACCGCGGTAAACTACTATAGTAGCTACAGCTGCTCCAGGAGTAGACTGACTGTTATATGTGTGCCACCCCTGCAGAACTAGGTGCCAGCCCTATGCCAACCCTGAAAAAAAAATCTGGACACACCACTGCCCGTGAACGAATCGCCTGTATTTTATGTATTTCAATCTCTCGCTATAAAATAATGCTAGTAAGTTGGACTTGGATTTTTTGGGGCGGCTCTTACGGCGTTTACTGTGGCGTTAGCTGTGCCATCTAGCGGCTCGGAGGCTCATAACTCAAAGCATAGCGAAAAGCAAAGGGACACCTCATATCTCAAAATACTCGTAAGTTAAGGTACCACTGTATTGTAGTACAATCAAAAAACAATATTAAATATATCTCACCACTGAGTTTCTTTTTTTTGCTTGATCCAGCAAGCTTTCGCCGTGGTGGAGGGGTCTCATCAATTTGGAGTTCATCCTCTGATTCCATGTCAGAGAGACTGGATCCCTCCATGTCCAGATGATGGAACTTCGTAGCACCTCCTGCACCATTACTGCCCTCTTTTTTGCTAAAAGTGTAACAGATTAAAAAACAGCCTTTGTTGAGACCATGAGATCATAAACATGTTAAAAAAAGAATCAAAGATTACCCTTGAATTTTGCCATTTGTCAGCACAAGTTTCAGTTTGCTTTTATTTAACTTTGCTTCAAAGTCTTCTAATGGCAGCTCCGACTGAACAGAAGAATGAAAACAATAAAATGATGGCTTAACTTTGTATATATACAAATTATGTCTTTAATAAGTGTACCTTGTTCTTGCTTCTCGACTTGCCAGGTTGGATTTTTTTTAGCGTATGTTTGGTGTGGATCTCAAGCAGGTCTAACTCTCCTGCCTCTGTCTTAAGAAGAGTCTTCTGATTCTTCTTCTTGGGTCCAGGGAGCCCAATACCTCCTATTATTTCTTTGGGTTTGAGGATTTTTTTCTTTCCGGGGGGGCGGCCTGAATTCTGAGAGGCGGTCAAGGGAGCTTTTGAAAGGGGCGAACCCGGAAACTGGGGTCCAGTGCGGCCAATGTTTTGCTGGAAAATGTCCTATTAAGACATTAGGCGCAATTTCAAAATATTAATCATCAAAGATTTCACCTGATTGACTTCTTTTGATTGTAGGAGGCCTGAGTTGCACAAAAACAACACATTTCTTTTTAGGTCACATGATCATTTGCACGTCTTAACTTACATGTGCGTGTCTTTTTTAAGTGGTAGTGTGATAGTGGATCCAGTAGCATGTACTGAGGTGCAGAATATCACGGTGGACATTTAGTGAGTTGAATGAGAGAGTTGGAATGGGATGACACATAGTATATGACGCAGTGCTGTGCGATATCACAATACATGTCTTAGTGCGATATACAAATATATCAATATCTGTTATTTATATTGTAATTTTAATGCCTGGGCTGCTGCTTTACTGTGCTGACACAGCCATGCGTGCAAGAGTTGGCAGGAGTATGGATGTCAACAATGTATTTAAGATGCAAGTAGAGGACAAAGAAAGCTAAACCAACAAACCCTGAAAATAAATTGATGGCAAAAAGAGGGAAGAGGAACTCCTTTGTTTGGATTTAAAAAGTCAGATGCCGACAAAACAATGATAAACAGCAAAATGTGTTGCTAATAAGTCGTTGCTAGCGACTTGAACATGCCTATTCTATTCTGTCACTTGAAGACACAGCATGAAGAACAGAACAGAGAAAGTTAAAATGTGCCAATGTACTAACGTTACCTCAAAACCACAAAATGATGAAAAAAACCACACACCTAACAAACCTGAGAGTCGTTGTCCAAAGGCATAGATTACAATATCGAGAAGCTGTAGATGCAGTGTTTGCCGTGTATCAGTTTGTTCTGTCTAGTCCTGACAACCAAGTGGACAGTCAAGCATTATATATCGCTTGTTGTCAAATCTGATTTCACAAGTTTGTCACTCAAATACGTCCGCGGGCAACATAAATAATGATTTTCTAGTTCCGATTGTTACATGACGGAGAAGCAGCCTGCAGGAGAAGCATACAAAAATCTGCTCCCCAAGTTAAATGCTGAACAATATTATTAAAACTACTGTAGTTGTTACTACTGTAGTACATGTAGTTTGTGTTTAATTGTATTGTAATGTTTATTATGTAACATGTTAAAATTGTGCTGTTTAGGGAGTCCCAAGCACAGATCAAATAGATTGTAATTAATTTCAGTGGGCAGAGCTGATTTGAGATACAAGTTTTTTGAGTCATGAGCTTAATCATGGAAGTATAATGTGCTTGTATGTTGAGGTACCACCGTCTATCGTTATCGAGATATAAAATTACCTATGTATTTTTGTCCATATCGCACTAGTGTGACATAGACTCAGCCATGGGACCTTTGTGTCAGCATGGGTGGTACCCAAGTAGAGAAATACAAATAACTGCAAAGTTTCATTTCTGCCATGTTAAGTGGGTTAGGGGAAATCTTTAATGAAGGTTCCTTTTTTTTGCGTATATTGTACACGTGCTCAATCCACTTCATGAAAATCCCCATGCATATTCATTGAGTGATGTTTGTGTGTGTATGTATATATACAGTATATATGAGGAAGTGTTCATTTACTTCAACCAGGCGAATTTCCTTAGCAAGATCCTTCACCAGCATCTGAGTATTTATGGTTTCCGGAATTTCCACTTCATGATCGGTCAAAGCCTGAGTATAAGAAGGTATAATAATCAACTCTTATATAATTCACTTACAAGATATGGTGAACACATGCTTTGCACATCACATCAGATACATTTGCAGTTAATGTTTCACGATTCACAGAGCAGTGGAAGGCAACTCCTTATATATGTAGTGAAACCTGTTATACTGTCCCGTAGTGGATTAGGTTTGATGCTAGTGATTACTAATGTGAAGAGAAAAACCCTAAATTTGCAAATGTTTCGGTTAACAAACTTTTAGATCGAGTCAAATATGCCTCCGTGTGCGACCCATGTCACTGTGTACCAAAGGTTCATTCATTCATTTTGTGTTTCGCTGGCTGCCATTTTGTCATTGCTTGTATTGAAGAGATTGGGGAAGGCGGTTTCCTACCACAGAAAGTTTTTAACTGTGATAAGAATGGACTTTTTTTTGGAAAAAGATAACAAAGCAAACTTATTTTACAGAGAAGACTAACCTACTTTCAGTGGCGCCTCTTTCAAGCGCACACACGGCCCCTCTCCCCAGCCCCCTCAGATCGCTTCCCTCCTTCTGTCTGCTCCTTTCTCTCCTCATGAGCAGCTCACTAGACGACTTTGCCGATGTTAATCAAAATCAGCTTTATGTACTGTAGTTGGATTTGACTTTTTAAAATGTTTATTATTGTAGCAATATAGTTGTTAAAGTAAAAGATTTTTGTAAAATCTGATCATTTGTGAGAGCAGCAAGGAACTTCTGTATGTGTTCGCATGTTGGCGAAGCAGCGCATACAGGAGAGGAGCTTGTCGTCGTCGTCGTTTTGGCTTGTTAATAAAGAGAAAGTTAATTCAATATCATGTTATGATTGTTTGATGAACAGTACAATATAGCATTTTATATTATGTTTAAAGTGTGCAAACCTAACTAAAATAGGGACTTTTTTCGAGGCTGCAACCTATTATTCATATTTACATTGTTTCTTATGGAGAAATTTGCTTCAGGATTCAAATGTTTCGATTTACAAACCCTGTTCAAGAACCAATTAATTTCATAAATCGAGGTTCCACTGTACATATACAACAAAAAGGTCACAAAGAGTTGAACAAGAGTCTACCTCTTTACGTGTCCATGTTCGGAAGGCATTATTCAGTGCCTTCGCACCGTGAACCAGATAAGTGGCTGGGTGTCTGCGGTTTTCTCTTAAACCTGTGAGACATAACATGTTATACTTACTAGACACAAGAAAGAAACATTTAAATATATCAAGTATATCTTACCTCTGAAGGTATCAAGAAGGTGTTTCCCAACATACCAGCACACAGTCTCAAAGTTGGGAAACTTAAACAGGTCTGCGGTGCTCAATCGCTTCTCGATTTCATAAGCCCTAAAATTATAAGCAAAGCACAAGATAGAAGTAATGCATGGTTGTTTCCTACTAAATTGTAGTCACTGCTCTTTTTGCAACATAGCTTTAAGTGGGGAAGTCTAATCCAGAGTGTTATTGGTATGAGAGGGGAAGAACTAACCGAAGTTGCATGTCAATATTAAGACTGTGCAAAAAGTTCCCTCCAAAAGCGAGACAGTCCACTGGAGTAAGCACAGCATGAATCCATCCTGCAAGACAGAATTATCCAGCAAATTTACTTATCACACATACAGTGTACAATATCTCACAAAAGTGGGTACACTTAATGCAGGTCAGCATTTTTATCTACAGTATCGTAAGTGATGGAAATTAAACGTGGATATACATTTGAGTAGATGTAAAGCTTGTACAGCAGTATCCACTAAAAATTAATCAGACAAGTCATTATTGCAGGGCCGGTTCTAGGCAGGCATATATGAGGGGGCAGTCATAAATGTGAAGGGGGCATCATGTGTACACACTGCTTCATCATGCTCCAGTAATATTTTTCTGTGCTAATACAGTAGTTACATTGCCTTCTTCATATAATTTGGTTGTTGGCTACAGTATGGGCGTGGTTTACTAAGATCCAAACACCACACACTAATCAGCATGTTAAAATTGTGTGTACTATTAGTGGGCGTGTGGCGTGTGCTTTACTAAGACTGTGTGTACAATTGTAAAGTGGTGCAGACTGCTTTATTTAAATAGGGAATTTGAAGGTACTATACGGGGCATCACCACGGAGACACTTGATCATTTACTGCACATTCATGTTTTCATGTTCCCACCTGTGGCATTTTGCTGTTTTCAAACACGCAGGAGACATTTACCACTTTTTATGTGCATTTTACAGTCGTGGTCAAAAGTTTACATACACTTGTAAAGAACAAAATGTCATGGCTGTCTTGAGTTTCCAATAATTTCTACAACTCTTGTTTTTTGTAATAGAGTGATTGGAGCACATACTTGTTGGTCACAAAAAACATTCATAAAGTTTGGTTCTTTTATGAATTTATTATGAGTCTACTGAAAATGTGACCAAATCTGCTGGGTCAAAAGTATACATACAGCAATGTTATTATTTGGTTACATGTCCCTTGGCAAGCTTCACTGCAATAAGGCGCTTTTGGTAGCCATCCACAAGCTTCAGGTGGAAATTTTGACCACTCCTCTTGACAAAGTTGGTGCAGTTCAGCTAAATTTGTTGGTTTTCTGACATGGACTTGTTTCTTCAGCATTGTCCACACGTTCCTCCAGAAGGTCTTGTCTTTGTCCATGTGATGTCAGATGAAACAAAAATGTAACTGTTTGGCCACAATACCGAGCAATATGTTTGGAGGAGAAAAGGTGAGACCTTTAATCCCAGGAACACCACCATTCCTACCGTCAAGCATGGTGGTGGTAGTATTTTGCTCTGGGCCTGTTCTGCCAATGGAACTGATGCTTTACAGAGAGTAAATGGGACAATGAAAAAGGAGGATTACCTTCAAATTCTTCAGGACAACTTAAAATCATCAGCCCCGAGGTTGGGTCTTGGGCACAGTTGCGCGTTCCAACAGGACAATGACCCCAAACACACGTCAAAAGTGGTAAAGGAATGGCTAATCAGGCTAGAATTAAGGTTTAAGAATGGCCTTCCCAAAGTCCTGACTTAAACATGTGGACAATGCTGAAGAAACAAGTCCATGTCAGAAAACCAACAAATTTAGCTGAACTGCACGAACTTTGTCGAGAGGAGTGGTCAAAAATTCAACAAGAAGCTTGCCAGAAGTTTGTGGATGGCTACCAAAACCACCTTATTGCAGTGAAACTTGCCAAGGGACATATAACCAAATATTATCATTGATGTATGTATACTTTTGATTTTGTCACATTTTCAGTAGACCCATAATAAATTTATAAAAGAACCAAACTTCACGAATGTTTTTTGTGACCAACAGGTATGTGCTCCAATCACTCTGTCACAAAAAAATAAGAGTTGTAGAAATTATTGGAAACTCAAGACAGCCATGACAGTATGTTCTTTACAAGTGTATGTAAACTTTTGACCACGACTGTAGAAGCAGTCGTGCAGTGCATCTACATTTTTTGACGCCATTTTTTGTCATTTTTCTTTTACCGCTGAATGTGCATGGGAGAGAGGCTGCACTTACTCCACTCAATACGCATACTTCAAGAAGTTTTTTTTTCCATAGAAAAAATATTTTAATTATATATATTCTATGCAGAAAAAAACAAACGTAAAAAAAACGCATTAATTGAATTTGTTTTAATCAGCCCTTTAAGTCCTTTAGCAGCTATAAAATGATGTTGCTGAATAGACGATATGTCTAATATATATTTTTTGTGACCACACAAAAATGTTCACAAACACATAGGAGAGAGGATTGTTGTTTGTCCAGCATGTGTCTGTGCAGCGCGAGCACTGACCCTGCAGCTGTGTGTGTGGAACTGGCAGTTTGCACAGTTGCTAAATAAAATGCAAAATTGTGAGAAGTGTTGATAAATCACAACGCGCGTTACAAATAATTATATTTGCATCTTCTCCTCCCAGTATTGTGGTCTTTTTGATAATCAGTATATATTTTGCATAATAATGAAGACAGAGACACAAAATGGATTGCACGCCTTATTCTGCTCACTGAAAAGACGCAATCCACTTTGCACACGTTTAGTAGATCAGCTTTGCGTGTGCTATCATGTGTTTAGTACTTGCAAACCTTTAGTAAATCAGGGCCTATGTGTCCAACTCCAACCTGAAGAGGATTGAAGGCTAAGACTTTTGCTAGTAGCTCTTAACAATAATAAGGTGGCAATCTCTCAAGGGGGGGAAATAAAAAATGTAAGTAAAATAAATAGAATAAATGATCCTTCATCCACATTTTATCAACCACTACAACATTTATCTTAACGTGATAGCATAATTCTTAAACTGAATTTAATCTTTAGTAGGACTTCACAAAAAATAGTCAATATTTACAAAATTGAAAAGTACAGTGGTCTTATGAATAATACAAAAACATTCTCCTCAAACTAGTTCATCATCAGGTCAGCTTAGTCATGCCTCAAAGTTTGTGTATTCTCCACTCATTTAGACAAAGAAACTTAACAACACTGCCTACACTCTAGAAAAAGATTGGGGGGAAAATACACTTTTGTTTTAATATGGTTTCTGTGGGACAAACATGACACAAACCTTCATAATTGTTGAAAAGTCCACTGTTAAATATGTTTGTGTTCATGCTTCACTAATGAGAGTACTTGGCGAGCTCCGTTTTGTCCTACTAATTTCGGCGGTCCATGAACGCACCGTAGTTGTGTGCGCTGTGACGCAGCAGTTTTTTTTACATCAGGGGTGCCCATTAGATCGATTGCGAGCTACTGGTCGATTGGTGAGATTGTGTCACTCAATTGTGAGGCATTAAAAAAAAAAAGTAGACCTAAAAATTACTAATAAATCAATTTTTACTAGACCTCTTGTCAGAAGTCACGTGACTAGTTGTATTTGGTGGCCATTTTGGCAGGAGAGTCATGTGACTAGTTGTGTTTTATGGCCATGTTGGCCAAGTCGCCACCTCATATAATACGGTAATGTGAAAAGTTCCAGATTGTACAGTATTTAAAATGAACTCATTAGCTTCAGTGGATCAGATATTGCCCATTCCTGGGTGGTTAGACTGCTGACATCAGATGTGTAAGTGGGACAGTATTGACAGTCAAAATTTGCATTAGATATGTACAAACCCCGTTTCCATGAGTTGGGAAATTGTGTTAGATGTAAATATAAACGGAATACAATGAGCTTAAGTTGTTCAACAGTCTGGGGGTCTCAGTTGTGGTATTTTAGGCTTCATAATGCGCCACACATTTTAATGTGAAATTATTACAACTCTTTGTTTTAAAGATTTTGAAGAAAAACAACGCAGTTATTGCAAAAACGCACTGATTTTAATTGGGGTCATTTATGACCCACTTGGGGAAGATTGTATGAATTAGTAGGTTGTGCATCCAAGGGTAAAAGGCGCCTTGCAAAATAAATATTTAATTATTAAATATTGACACTGGACACAATTTGGACATGGTCACATTGTACTCACTTATGTTGCCAGATGTTTACAAAATAATAAATGCCTGCAGACTTGTTTTCACTGGATAGTAAATCTATATACTGTTGTACAAGCTGTACACTGACTACTCTAAATGAACAGAGAAACGTATGCTAGCTTACCGGTTGGAATGAACAAGGTGTTTCCTTGTTTAACAGAGCACTTGTAACACATGTCAACCTGGTCACCAAAGAACATCTCATTCTGACTGGATGAAGAACTCCAGCGCTCAAAAAGAGCTAGGTTGGCTGGTGTCGGGGATATCAGGTAGAATATTTTCTCACCCTGAATGCACAGGAAAGTAAGCAGTGCTTAAAAGGACAACACATATAAAGATACAATGAAAACTATCAACATTGATGTTCTCCCTCACCCGTAAAACGTGATACCAAACAGAGGTTCCTCCAAAGTCAACATGAAAGTCTGTGTAACTATCCTTCACTCCCATGAGGCAGTATTTCTGCACATTTGGCCGCTCAAACACAGACTCTTCGGGCCAAAGGTTCTCCACCCACGACAGTTTCCTCACAATCTTTGGAGTCTCCACTAAGTTGGAGAGCCTGAAACCAACCCAACAGTTCTTTTTTATTACCACAGACACCTAAGAATAACACAATAGGTGAAAGTCAAGTAGTAAGTCGCTATAAAAAAAAGTGATGGGAGTGAACCTGGTCTCCGAGAACTCCAAGCTGATGACGTTCAGCACTCGTTCTCTGTTAGGGCTGTTGTAGTATTCCACAAAGTCTCCAAGTCGCATTTTTAAGTCACACTGACGAGACACGTCGATCACGTCTATCTCTTTGTCTGAACCTGCAAATGACAGAAACGTTTCATGATAATGAATATAAATAGACGTGTCCATGTTGTGTTGTAAACACTTGAATTACCAATGTAGTGCTCTACATCACTGACACTGAACGATGCCGGGGGCAGAGTCATGCCAAGACCGTCTCGCCTCAGCACCATGACTGGGACACTAAATGAATGCTCCTCAAGAAACTCCACTGTGAGCTGGGCCCCTGACGGCTTCAGCAAGACTTCATCTGCACTGTGAATGACACACAAACAATAAGGTTGTAAAATGGGCGCTGTTATTTGCAATATTTATGATGTCCAGGCTAGCACAGTGATATATTGGTTAGCAAATCAGCCTTTCAGTCTCAATATCTGGGTTTAAATATCAATTGGAACAACTCTGTGGGGAGTTTGCATGTTTTCCCCGTGCTTGTGTGGCTTTTTTCTGATATTGCAGCTTCCTACTAAATTCCAAAAATATGCATATTAGGTAATTGGAGACTCTAAATTGTCCATAGGTGTGAATTTGAGCGTAAATGCGTGTTGGCCCAAAGTTGTACTACCAAAGTTGGCTGAGATAGGCTCCAGCTCACTCGTGGCCCTAATGAAAACAAGTGAAATTGAAAAAGGATGCCTTTTGCCCACATGCAAACTATGTTTTATTTAATTGCAAACGGAGTTTGGAAACCACCAGACAGGGTGGATTACTTTTAAAAACTCTCATCATGTTTAACATTTGGGTGTGGATGGAAAAACTGTGTTGTTTGGCATATCCCCTCTCTATGGCATCATAGGATGTGTAGTTAGTCAACAACAAGACATGTTTACAAAAACTATTTACATATTTTGTGTACAAAAAGGAATTCATATACTGCATAACCCTTCAGAGAATGGCATCTTCTCTAATTGATGCTGTGCCTTTAATATATTTGACCATGAGCAAACAAGTAAAACATTATCAGTCTTGCTTCAAATTTGAGTAATTATTGTTAAGAAGCTAAAACCAATAATACAAAAGAACATGTGAATAAAACCTGATGCAATCACACAGTAACTGTGTCTATTATCTGAATAAGGGATAGGCGATTTGGCCTAAAATCCATATCACAATATATATTGTAGCCTCATGATATAATGTATATCACAGTATAGAGTATATTTAGTATGTAAATTATAATAGAACCATTTCAAAACAGGTTAAAAAAGCTCCCGATTTTGCTGCTGACATATGTGGTAACATATTGCATAATTTTCCGTCGTAGTATTTTAATCAGAACTATTATTAATCTACTTGCTAGTTTACTGTTAATATATGTCAACTTTCTTTTGTAACATGGTTATATCTACACTTTGCCAAAGTGGAATAAGCACTTATTCTTCTGTTGTTTTGGTTAGTTCATTTTGGGCGATACTACACATTTAATCGATCCAATACCAAGTAAATACAGTAGCAGTGTTGGTGATACCAATACTGATACTTAACTAACATTTTTAAGATCATTGCATTTCTCATTTTTTGATCACAAAAGTACATAGTGGTGTAACAATATCAATTAGATATTTAAATTATTTGTGTCTATTCACTCAGATACAAATCCCTTGTTTTTTGTCCTAGAAGCCCTTGTGTGTTCAGGGACTTATTCCCTAACTTTGTAAACAATAACAAAAATGACAAAATATTTTTTAAGATAGTAAAAAATATCAATTTACCGTATTTTTCGGATTTTAAGGCGCTCAGGAGTATACGTCGCACAGGCCGAAAATGCATAATAAAGAAGGGAAAAAACATATAGACGTCGCACTCGACTATAAGTCGCATTTTTGGGGGAAATTTATTTGATAAAATCCAACACCAAGAATAGACATTTGAAAGGCAATTTAAAATAAATAAAGAATAGTGAACAACAGGCTGAATAAGTGTACGTTATATGACGCATAAATAACCAACTGAGACCGTACCTGGTATGTAAACGTAACATATTATGGTAAGAGACATTCAAATAACTATAACATATAGAACATGCTATACGTTTACCAAACAATCTGTCATTCCTGATCGCTAAATCCGATGATATCTTCTTCCTTGTTGTCGTTCCTGGTATGCGCCGCTAGCGTCTTTTCTTTCTGCTGCTCGATCGCCGTTTTCTGCTGCATATTTCACTACGTCCATCTTGTAATCTGCAGTATATGATTTCCTTTTCGGTGCCATTTTTGTTCAGTCCTTCTCAGTTTTTATAAGTTACCGCCAATGTTGATGTGATCCATTTTAATAGCTACGGCAGTAGCATATAGCATATAGCAGTTAGCATCCCATGACCCACAAAACACTTCTGCCATGACCCTCCCCCGCTGAATTTTTATTGGTTGACGTGTGTGTGACGATTGCTGCCATTTACTTCATCTCTTATACGAATGAGATAAATAATATCATTTGATATTTAACGGTGATGTGTTAATAATTTCACACATAAGTCGCTCCGGAGTATATGTCGCACCCACGGCCAAACTATGAAAAAAACTGCGACTTATAATCTGAAAAATACGGTAACCACTGTAGTATCGACCATGTACTGATATTATACTTTGTATCATTACTGTTGATATTTGTATTTGTCCGCCTATCTTTGTTTACATTTAAAAACTCGAGTTAAGCAGTTAGCATATCCTGCTACAGAGTGTAGTGTAGCATGTTTAGTTAGTCCTCATCCTCCAGTGATAATAATAATTGTAAGAAGTTCATTTGCCACCATGGAGGTGAGGATTACTGACTCAGAAGCAACTTTGCACTGTACAAGGACGTTAACCGCTTGATTACTAGCGAGGACGCTACTGTGCGTTAAGGACGCATTTTTTCTCTTGTCAAATTTGCGGGGCGCAGCTAGAATGTGTCATCTTTACACATACAGTCTATTGTTAGTGCTCTGACCCTCGCTTCGGTACACTTCCCGTCCTCTGACACAATTGGAAGAGTTGGGCCACAGCATAGTATAATTGGTCATGTGCAATGTAAACATGTTTTCGGCAGACTGTAAAGCAAAGTTGAAATTGCTCTTCAGTTTATGAAAACCACCACCTTTCTTGATCAACAATTATAGACTGAAAATGAACCAATAAGTCAAAACCCAAAGCTCGCTCACTTGAATATACAATTTGCATGGGCAATAAAGACAGTTCATTTAATTATTGTAATGGCTCCTCTTGCGAGTAATTAATGACAGCCGTCACCTTCCGCAATAGAATTAAAACAGACAACTTGAACTTTAATATTTAATGCTGCCATAATTACTTCACACCTTAAGTAATCACAGGGGATCAATAATACAGCGATACAAATTAGTAATGTAGTGATAAACAATATTAAGGACAAACCATTGTAAAACTCCCGGCGGTTGGTCTTATTGTTTTAAATGAAAATTATCGTAAAACCGCGCATGAATGCTGCATTGACAACAAACTATGCTGGCAAAGTTTACTATGTCAATGTTGTTGAACAAAAGTACTACAGTTAAGATGGACAGCCACCGCATGTAAACCACTTAACATCTGTGAAGTCCTGTAAGAAGATGTCGTTCATATTACCACAGCTGATCTGTCGTACAATACCTTGAAGAATTACAGCAAGGATAACCCAACTGAACTACACAAACAAAAGCATCAAGTTGCACCTACCGGCTGAATGTGAATTTATTTTGCTTACTAGAGACAATTGGACATCTGTAAGTAACCATACAGAGCTGGGTTCGCATTGTACCAAAAAAAGAGATCAGCATTGTCCTCTGAAGAGGTAAACAAGCATGTTTCATTCAACAACTGTTTATACTAAAGAAGAGTAAATGCAGATATAAATGGTGCACTAGGTTAAGTTTACTACATTATCGATTAGTAATTGTACCTTGTTTACAATATTATTGCAATGACGTTCAAAATGTGCACTCAATTCTTACTATGCGTACTGTTAACAAAGGTTTGAACAAATCAATGACTTGCAGCTCAGTAAAACATTTAAAAAAAACGATGATTGCATCCCCATTCTGCTGTCAAAATTATGAAAAATGGAGGACAAAAAGAAGACTACCTGGGAAAAGTGCGACTCCGTAGCTCCCGAACAAACTGTGGGCTGCCTGTCTTCACCGACCGAGTAGGGTCTCTCCTAACACCGGCAGTGCTTCCTTCAGTCTGCTTGTTGCCACCACGCCGTTTTCGCACTAAACGTAAGAAGGAGGTTAACAGTTGCACAAAAGTGTGTCTCCATAAAAAAGGTGAAACATTTATTTGATAGTTTTACTTACTGACAGATGGCCCATGGGTGATCTGACAGTTGGGGCAGTGATAAAGATCAATCTCAGTCGCTTTGTCCTCCTCAACTCCGACGCAACTAGAGTCACATAATAATGCACAGCACATACAATAGATGCAGACTGCAAGAATCGAAGCACTAAGACAGTGATCCTCAAACTGCGGCAGTAATAGTGGTACGCGGGCCACATCTAGTGGTACGCCAAATAATTAATTAAATGTTGTTATTACGTGACTTGAGCCGGTATTTTAAAGATTTATCCACCTTCAATGGAAGTCGTTACAATCCGACTAATGTCGTCTGTAGTCGATGCCAAAAGAAACAGGACACCAACAGTTTGTCTTACTTCGTCATTTTTTAGCACTCAACATGCATGGGAACCAAATGTTCCCTGCTTAAATCCGACCTTTCCCACACAATTAATAACAATTAATAAGACAAACATTGCCAGGGAATGCTTCATGTAACATTAATGAAGATCCCTTCAAGGCTGTGTGAAAACACAAGCTCTGTTAAACATCGAACGAACTACATGTGTAACACAACATAACATAGAACCCAATATAAATAAAATAATAGTAAAAACATGGAAAACTATCCAAAATATCTTATCAACAAATGACAAAAAAACCAAAGGAGATTCAAATGAAGTTAATACTTTTGAAGAATTTGCAAGTGCTTCTGGGTAGCCATAGGTAGCGTACGTACACGTTCCTCACGGTTTCTGCTGACAGACGGTTGTCTGATTTGAATTAATATTTAGGCCTACAAAGCAACTGTAATTTTACGTTGTTCATTACGTTGGTACTTGGATAGCCAAGTGTTTTTTTAAGTGGTGCTTGGTGGAAAAATGTTTGAGAACCACTGTACAAAGGCAAACAATTAAACACAGAGAATTACACTATAATCAATTACCTTCCATGGAACCAGTCTTGACAAATGTCACACTCGATCATGAAGCGAGTCACATCGTATGGTAGGCGACACAAGCAGTACACGGGTACAGATGCCATACTGTGTTTGTGTATTTGGGGATCTATCTGTACTTGTTATGAATATTAGTACAATTCCAGCACAGGTATCTATCTATATTACAGTGGTGTCCTAAAGTGTAAACTGGTGAAGGCCGACATTCACTGGGATTTTCCAAATCTGAAATACAAGAAAGAACATTGCATAATGATAATGAAATAATAATGCATAAAGTAAGCCTTTAAAGCATAAACACACATATGAACGTGTCACGTTATTATGCCTCTACTACTACTTTGAGCTTGGCCACTGTGCTACTTGTAATAAACTGTCTTACGCCTAAAGATGTATAAAATATATACTATACTATTCAAAGGTAACTATGGAGATGTATAACTGTTGATTTGTGGCCCTATGGTAAAAATAAACGTAGTTGTAAACACGCTCACGTTGTTATGCTAACCATGTTAGCTAGCATTTTAGCTCATTTAGAACAATTTGTAAACATGCTACAACCGGCAAGAACGCGACATATTGACGGGAAACCCTCTTAACTAATTGTAAGAATAAAATGCTTACATACAAGAAAATCACTTTATACGAGACAGTTGGCTAAACTGCTACGGAGCAACTCACCAAGGCCGAGCACTCAATGGCCGCCGTAATCCCTACGCAAGATCGGGGGCAACTGCGGCCTTATTATGCAACGGACATTATTAACATTTTGCTTCACCACATTTTATTAACGGACTATGTTATGCCCGAGGATGGAAATCGGGTTCAGGCGATCACAGTGTAGCCGAAATTTGAACCCCAAAACGACCTAATCGAGCACTTTAGCTACAAATGACAGCGTACTCGAACGCACGAACGCCATTTTCAAAGACAACAGCGTCACTGTTGTTCATCACTGTCAACCTGCGGAGGAACAATAAAGTTCGGAACAGTCAAAAGTGGTGTTTCGGGAAATGCTTGGGGTTAAAAACATTGAAATAAAAGAAGGCATATCTTATTTTTTAAAGATATTAAAAACGTTAATGCGCTTTAAAAAAAAACATTTTTTTAATATGGAGTCTAATGCAAAAATAGATATACAGTATTTCTATACACACAGACACTTGAAAACATTTAAATAATTTAGCTGTAAGATGTAAATAAAATATGTTGAATTTGTTGAACAACTTTTACTTTCAGGGGACGGCGTGGTGTTTTGATTGATTGATTGAGACTTTTATCATAGGTTGCACAGTGAAGTACATATTCCGTACAATTGACCACTAAATGGTAACACCCGAATACGTTTTTCGACTTGTTTAAGTCGGGGTCCACTTAAATTGATTCATGATACAGATATATACTATCAGATATATACTATCATCATAATACAGTCATCACACAAGATAATCATCAGGGTATATACATTGAATTATTTACAATCCGGGGTGTGGAGGGGGGTTAGGTTTGGCTGTTATCATCAGTCATCAACAATTGAGAACAGAGAAATGAATATTGAAACAGTGTAGGTCTGACAGAGAGAGAGAGAGAGAGAGAGAGAGAGAGAGAGAGAGAGAGAGAGAGAGAGAGAGAGAGAGAGAGAGAGAGAGAGAGAGAGAGAGAGAGAGAGAGAGAGAGAGAGAGAGAGAGAGAGAGAGAGAGAGAGAGAGAGAGAGAGAGAGAGAGTGAGAGAGAGACAGAGAGAGAGAGAGAGAGAGAGAGAGAGAGAGAGAGAGAGAGAGAGAGAGAGAGAGAGAGAGAGAGAGAGAGAGAGAGATCAGAAGGCATTAGAAAAATATCTGCATTTGATTGTTTAAATTTGATTATTAACAATCCGGGGAGGGTGTTAGTTTAGGGTTGAAGTTGCCTGGAGGTGAACTTTTATTGCGGTTTTGAAGGAGGATAGAGATGCCCTTTCTTTTACACCTGTTGGGAGGGCATTCCACATTGATGTGGCATAGAAAGAGAATGAGTTAAGACCTTTGTTAGATCGGAATCTGGGTTTAACGTGGTTAGTGGAGCTCCCCCTGGTGTTGTGGTTATGGCGGTCATTTACGTTAAGGAAGTAGTTTGACATGTACTTCGGTATTAGGGAGGTGTAGCGGATTTTATAGACTAGGCTCAGTGCAAGTTGTTTTACTCTGTCCTCCACCCTGAGCCAGCCCACTTTGGAGAAGTGGGTAGGAGTGAGGTGGGATCTGGGGTGGAGGTCTAGAAGTAATCTGACTAGCTTGTTCTGGGATGTTTAGAGTCTAGATTTGAGGGTTTTGGAGATGCTAAGGTACCAGGAGGTGCATGCATAACCGAAAAAGGGTTGAACGAGAGTTCCCGCTAGAATCTTCATGGTGCTTTTGTTGACCAGAGAGGAGATTCTATCGAGAAATGTCGTTCGTTGGTTGACCTTTTTGATTACCTTGGTTGGCATTTTATCATAGGAAAGATTAGCCTCTAGATGTGTGGTTGGGAGAGTGGCAGTGCTCAGCAACCTGAGAGTTCCTGGTTCAATCCCCATCTACCAACCTAGTCACGTCCGTTGTGTCCTTGAGCAAGACAATTCACCCTTGCTCCTAATGGGTCGTGGTTAGGGCCTTGCATGGCAGTTCCCACCATCAGTGTGTGAATGTGTGTGTGAATGGGTGAATGTGGAAATAGTGTCAAAGCGCTTTGAGTACCTTGAAGGTAGAAAAGTGCTATACAAGTATAACCCATTTACTACATGTATTTTGCATTTTAACAGTTTTTGCCACCTTTAAAAAAAAAAAACATGTATACTTTTGCTTTAATTTTTGCTTTCAGGAAACACAGTAGTGACCTAGCCCCCCTCTACATCAAGGGTGAGTGTGTGGCGAGGGTCCACACCTTCCGGTTTCTTGGCATCTCTGACTGTTACGGCGCACGCGCAGTCTACTTCTCCCTCCTCTGCGGGAGCACTTGGAGGAGCCGTTGACAGCGCGTTCGGACACGCCCCTGCTCGCGTTGAGCGCAGCACGCCCACGCAGCACGCCCACGCAGCGACAAGCCTGCACACCTGCGACTGATGAGGGGGAGATCAATAAAGGACCAGTGGACCCAAGGATCGTCGCGGGAACTTAGTTTTCTCATGGTGTACCGTAAGCAACAAGCTTTATGCTCGATTCATGTTTCCTCTCCGTGCCTTGATTTGTCCCTTGTCTTCTCCCGTGTCCCCGCAGTACCCTCCGTCGCCTGTAAAGTGAGCTGTGCGTCTCACTTTCGCCTGGATCTCCCTCTGGACTCTGACTGCCTCCTTCGTTCCTAGACCTTTCTCTCGCCCCTGGATTCTGACGCCTCACTCTCGCCCCGGATCATCTGCCTGCCTCTTGGACCCCTTTTGCCTTGCCCTCTTTGGACTTGTCTGCTCCCTCATCCAACAGAACGGTAATACACAACAGCTAACTACACACATAGTCTAACACAACTCACTCTAGGGTTTTATCACACACTCCATTTCATTAGTTTAGTTTATATTAGTATTGTTTGTTATTATTATATATATTGAATATACAATATATATATATAATAAATAATTGTACATACTGGCCCCTGGTGTCTGTTTGCCGTCACCTCCCCTTTAGTCTATACACAACACTGACATCATCTCCTGGTCTGATAACATCACTGTCATCACTAAGAAGGCTCAGTAGCGGCTGCACTTCCTGAGAGTCCTCAAGAAGTACAACCTGGACTTCAACCTGCTGCTGACCTTCTACCGCTCGTCCATTGAGAGCCTGCTGACATACTGCATCACAGCATGGTACGGCAGCTGCACCGCAGCAGACAGGGAGAGGCTCCAGAGAGTGGTGGGGGCAACACACCGGATCATCGGCTGCCCTCTCCACATTTACACCTCCCGCTGCCTCAGCAGAGCTACCAACATTATCAAGGACAGCTCCAACCCTGGCGTTGACCTGCTGCCTTCAGGAAGATGCTACAGGGTCATCAGGTCTAAGACAAACAGACTCAAGAACAGTGTTTTCCCTAAAGCCATAACCACGATGAACTCTCATAGGCACTGATTTTATAGTTTAGCACCTCTCTGTGTGCAATTTTTACTTTCTACCCACAATCTGAATGCTTCTGTATATATGTACAGAGTATAATATTTATTCCTGTAAACAACACATTCTGAACATTCGTTCTCAGGACTGGACTGTGCACCTTACCTCCTTTTGCACTATTTTTCTTTCTTTTCTTCCTATGTTTTGCGTATTTGTAGACTGTCGCACTGATACTGGAGTTGCTTTTAATCTCATTGTACCTGTGTATAGTGACAATAAAAGGCATTCTATTCTATTCATTATATTCTAATAAAATCAGCTTGCAATGATCTTGATATTTCTGAATAACTGAATTCTTCACACCGCTCACACCAGGGAGGGTTAAACTCATTTTCCTTGAGGGCCACACTGCAGTTATCGCTGCTCTCCGGGGCCGCGTGTTACAGAGAATATATGTATAATCTCCTTATATTACACAATTCCCTATATACATTTGATTATTTTTTACGTACAGATTGGTGGATAACGTACTCGCTTTTGAAATCACAAGTCAGAGGAACAAGCGTTTTATTTGAACAAAAAATGTTTGGAATATATGTTAATAAAGGAGTACATACTAAAAAGTAAAAGGGGCCATATATATATATATATTTTTTTTTTTTAATTTTTTTTTAATTTAATTTTAATTTTTTTAATTTTGTAAAATAACTTAGTGTAAGCTTTGTGTTATTGGTGACTATGTGCATATTATTAATTATTACAGGGGGGAAAAAACAACAGTAAAATGTAAAAAAAAAAAAAAAGCAAACTTACATAATGTATTTAGAAAAAGCAGAAATGTTGACGCTAATAACTAATAATACACTTCTTCACATGTAAAACAATGCTGACCCTGACCTTTGCCGTGAAATATATTAATTGTCTCTCTTTCTCTTTAAAAAAAAAAAATGTTATTAACAAAATATAACAATTTCAAAATGGCCCCCATACACTTTGACTTTTCAGTCTGCGACCCTTGGTGGAGAAAATAAATAAATAAATGAAAAATGAATGAATGAAAAGTTAGTATCAAATTGTCAGCTTTTTTCTCATGACATCACACGTTCTGCTCTTTTTTTTTTTTTTTACATTCTTACTGTTGTTTTTTTAATCCAAAAATATGCTGCGGACCAAGAAAACTTGAGCTGCTGGCCGCACTTTGGACCCCCCTCTGTTAATGTAATGTTTTTTGTATGGTTAGATAATTCTTAAGTTTAAAAAACATGCATTTTTGTCTGTGAACATTGAAAGAGCAAATGTTTAGTAAGAAGGATAAAGTACTTTATTGATGCATTATTTCCAGGCATAAATCGATGAGGCGGGCCAGATCTTTGGCCATGAGTTTGACACTTGTGATTTACACAGTTAACTATTTTGTTTATGTGGGGAAAATACATCGGTAGAAAATGGACGGATGGAAAATATAATAGTGTCCTGTAAATTCACTTTGTGAAATTATGGCAAAAAAACGTCACAAGTGTGTGATGTTTGACATCATTTATTTTGATTAGTTACAAAACATAAATAGATCAAATAGTTGATTTTGTACAATGTACAGAAGGTCAATCACCTGCAACATATTTTGTAATTTTAGGATTTGGTTGGTTCTCAGTCATGCCTTAAAGGAACTCACTTAACTGTTTGCATCCATTTGTAAGTTTAATAAAGCCCAGGAGTGGTTTTTTTTTAAGGTATTAACAGAAATAAAGATCAATAGTCCTAAAACGAGTCAGGGAAGACTCAAAGAGGTATTAGAATATAAGTCCCGTGGAGACAAGCATGAGAACCAGTCACTTTTAGGTTCATAAAACCTTATTCATTATGGCCAGTGTAATATTTTACAATTTACCATCCCCTTTTGAGAATACAAAAATAATCTTCATTTTTTTTTGTAGAGAACATTTTGGTAACACGACGGCTTCTCCAGGTCATGAAACATGACAATGAAGCCGTTTTGTATAGCTTGTGGTAAACATGTTAGTATCAGAGATGACAGCAAAGGATCTGACCTTCTAGAATGAAACACATACAGTAAACCATTGTTGTATAATACATGATGTCAAAAGTAAATATTTCTACTTGACCATTCGTGTTCCATGGAAGCAGTTTTTACTGCAAACATGTTGGCTAGATCACGATATATCGCTGCTTACTGTAATGCAGAAGTCCAATAGATGGATGTTTTTAATTTTTTGCAGGTTTCATTCAGCACAGTTCATTTTTTGTCAGTTTGCGGTCAAGTAATCATCAAATCATCCCAATGTATGTTTACTTAACTGGAAGAAGAAACAAAAAAAAAGTGTTTTTTCATTGTTTCAGTTGGTTGAGTGATGCCCGAGAGGCGTTTTTGAAAGAGTTACGATCCAAAAATGTTCTCTAACGTGAATCCGTCACACATATATGTATTGAAAAACCTCTTGTACACACGGAAAAAATGCAGAGATTTCAAAAGGCAATATGGGCACACCCGGTTCATAATAACTTGGCAGTTGTTTTTCACCCTATTCCTAAGCACAACACCACAAGTTACACAGAGAAGACAAATAGTTTGGTTGTAAGGGATGACTTAATCACATACGTGGGCTGTGTTATATACTAGTGACGTTTATCTATGGTTGTGGTTCATCAGTGGTGTCGACCTGCACCACATCAACTGTTTCAATATTTGGGCTGCCTTATTTAGAAACAGTGAAGAGTTCAAATGCCTTTGTGCAGGCATACTTATTAGTGCAATTGCTGTAATCACACAACTCCAAACATAAAAAAACTAAATAATCACATGTCATGCGCACAACACTATTATAGTAGCTCCCTAGAATTCCTTCTAAGTCTATAACAAGATCTGATAGCTCAGTTACAGCTCTTGTTATTACCAAATCTGTGTTATATGTGTTTAATGTTGCACGATTACACCAAGAAAAATTCCTAGTTTGTGAACCCGTTCTCAAACAATGGCAATAAAACGATTCTGATTCTGATAACATAACAAAGTAATGTTTGGATGTCCATATCAGGGATCCCCAACCTTTTTCCCATCAGGGACCGGTTTAATTTATGCATTATTGTCACGGACCGGCAGATAAAAACAGCAAAAAAAAGAGGACTAAAAATTAGCCTTTGGCTACCATCTGACATATTAACATTTTATATGTCCATTAATGTTCATTGTCCCATGTACTATAACAAAGAAGTTGTAATATACATCTATTAATAAGCTTATTGGTGTGTTTAGTGGGACAGGCGAAAGTAAAGTTGGAGAAAATGCAGAAGTTTATAAATGAATTATTGTCTCTGAGCGGCCCCGTAGCAAATGCGCCACAAACCGGTACCGGTCCTCAGACCGGTGGTTGTGGACCACTGGTCTATATCATTGATGCTATCAGTGACCATTAGTGGTACGCTGTCTCTATCTAGTGGTAAACCAAATAATCAATTAAATATTAAAAAATAATTTTTGTTTATTTTTAGACTACTGACCGAAGAAATAATAATAATGTAATAATAAACTAAACTAATGTTACAGTGGCCAATATTAAATATTCTTCTTGGATAAAACGTCTGCCTTGTTTTCAAGAGTATTTAGGCCTACTATGCTACCATATTTTAATATTGGTCATTATGGTGGTACTTGAAGAGCCAAGTGTTTTCTGCGGTGGTACTTGGTGAAAAATGTTTGAGAGCCACTGGTCCATACATTCAGTCCCTCCAGGATGTCGCAATCGTGCCAATTCACGCACATTTAACAACTTCCCCGCACATTTTGGCAAATCAGCGCATTTATTCGCCAATCAAATTTGCCTCTGACCAGCACTAAAATGCACACATCAACTATCAGATCAAAACTTGTGTTTGTTTTTGGTGTAGACCAGGGGTTGGGAACCTTTTTGGCTGAGAGAGCCATGAGAGCCAAATATTTTAAAATGTATTTCCGTGATATATATTTCATTGAGTTGTATTCATTTTTTAACAATGAATACAACTAAATGAGTTTATGATAACTGTTCTATTTTTTTTTTTTAAATAACATTGTTATTCTGAAGCTAACCAATAATAAATAAAATACTTCTTACCATTAATGCGACTTCTTTAACAGGTGCGGTAGAAAACGGATGGATGGATTAAAATGCATGAGAATGTTTTATATTTTGAACGTTATTTCTAACACTGTGATTACCAGCGGAATTATTCATTACTTATCATGTTAAGCAGTGTCAGCTAAGATTTTATCTGAGAGCCAGATGCAGTCATCAAAAGAGCCACATCTGGCTCTAGAGCCATAGGTTCCCTACCCCTGGTGGAGACGAAACAGGAACAACAAACAACGTATAACGGAATATCAACTCTGGTTTCCTCCCGCGTTTCAGCAGTGTTGCCAACTCTTCAGTAAGGGAAACAGCTAATGGCTGTTTCCCCTAAAAGGCGCTAGTAATCGCTAGATGACATCATCACCTCATTCGCGTAATACATGCAATGGATGCTGTAGGAGAGAGAAATAACATCTTAGGAAAGACAAAAAAATAAATACTTAAAAAAACTCTAAATATGATTAGAACCGCTAAGGAACTTTAAATTAAGATCTATTTGTTCTGTATTGTTCAATAGTTAAGTATTACATTTGACCAAAAAACTGTAGTGTTGTGACATTTACGAACAAACTGAATCTATTGGCTGGCTTGCTTCTTGGCATGAAATAGTACTTTGTAGTGATTTAAAATCAGCGTATCAGTGAATAAACATTTACATCTCCTCGGTAGACTTGGCGGAAAAAGCGGCAGCTTTGCATTTGAGTATTTCATTTGCAGCCTGGACGCGAAAAGGCATCGCGTGTGACCTCGGGGAACATGCTTTTTTAGCTGTACCAAAATATGGTGAAGCGTATGTAGCACTTGCTGCAATGAGGTGGCGACTTGTCCAGGGTGTACCCCGCCTTCCGCCCGAATGCAGCTGAGATAAGCTCTACCCCCCCCCGCAACCCCGAAAGGGACAAGCAGTAGAAAATGAATGGATGGATGACGCACTTGGCTTCATTGTAACCAGGGTGGAAGACGAGGGATGACTGGTGTGTTGTTTCCTTTAATGTTAATAAGCTTACAATGTAATGTAGAGGTATAGTTGTAACAGTTTTCATAAACCCATGATAGTATTTATAGTCACGGAAGAGAGTGGAGGGGCCGCAAAATATTTTCTTCTTCCTATGGGGGCGTATCAGAAAATATTTGAGAAGCACTGGTCTCATGCAGCTGGGACTGCTCCGCGAGGCGACTCTAAAACCTGACCGCCTGTAGGAGAGGGATTCACGGCAGCACCCGCTCCTCCTAGAGGGCATTAATTGTATGCTTTCATGTCTCCAAAACATCCAAAAAAGTACCCTCAATTTGTCGCTTGAAGCTGTTTACAAAAAAAGTCACCCAGAGGATTTGGAAAGTCGCCAGATTTAGCCACAAAGGAGCCAAATTGGCAACACTGCATATCAGATTCATTTCTGGTTCCTTGCGACGGCATTTAGCCTTCTTGGTAATGTAGGATATAAATGATAAGCAACACACCGGTGTTACTTACTAGTTTATATGTATTTATATACATATATATATTTAACATTTATTTATCCAGGGTAAGACAAGAACAGATTCTCATTTGCAATGCTAACCTAGCAAACAGACAGCTTTTACATGACGGAGATGCTTAAGTGTGATGATAATCTGTCATCGTCTCTCATTTGTCAACAAAAATTACCGCGATAGATTGCTCTCAGCAGTTCACAAATGGTTATAACATGTGAGGAACAAAAATGCATGTTTAAGCGTAAAGCATTTTGGGGGGGTTTCAAGCGTAAAACATACATAGAGAATGTCTACTTGTGAACGACAGAACAGACACAATACCATAGCCCTTTCTGGTGTTTCGTTCTATAACTATGACTAATATAATCGGTTATAAATATTTAAAACAGTACAGTAATTTGACAACGAGCTCTACTGTCTACTTTTAAGTATGTGTGGAATAAAGTGAGTAAAACATCAATACAGTATTTGTTTTCCAATATGTGCTTTTTGAGGTTAAAGTTACAGGAACCTTTACATCCATCCATCCATTTTCTACCGCTTATTCCCTTCGGGGTCGCGGGGGCGCTGGAGCCTATCTCAGCTGCAATCGGGCGGAAGGCGGTGTACACCCTGGACAAATCGCCACCTCATCGCAGGGCCAACACAGATAGACAGACAACATTCACACACTAGGGCCAATTTAGTGTTGCCAATCAACCTATCCCCAGGTGCATGTCTTTGGAGTATTGACAACAATTTCATAAAAACACAAGTTGATTAATTGTTATTGAGAAAAAAAAGGAGCTTGTAAACATTACAACTTTCTGAAAACGATGCCGCAAATTCATGCCTTTTAGGCCGTAACAATCACAAACAAAGATGGCGAAATCCTGGATGGACTGAATAATAATGGTGGGCTAATAATTTTTTCCCTCCACTGTGATAAAACAAAGGTAAGGCAATTGAGATCAAAAATAACTTATTGAATACAAAAAGCAGCTATTAGCACCTAAAGTAACATTAATAATGGTGTTATTGGAAGTGTACTGAGATTGTTCATTTGGGTTAATTCGAGCAGAAGTAATCCTTCATCTTATGTCTTGGGAGTTGTAATTAAGTTATCAGATAAGTTTACTGGAGTTGTTTTAATGCTTCTTCTTGGCCCGTCGAAGCAGCTTGTGCTGTGTTAAAAAGATCCTCAATGAGCTTCATCAATACAAAAATAGTTTATGACTAACAGACAATTCATTAGGATACATGCTGATCAATTCCAATGATCATTATTAATTGCACTTTTTAAATTGATAGTCCTTTCACCACGAGCGCTGACAAATTGAAACAAACGGAGAAGATATGAACACATCGTCAAAGCTCAGGTCTGACGGTGATGTTCTGAAGAGCAAAAGTTTGTGGGGGATATGTAGTACAAATACTCAGGCACACAGACACAAACACACAGTACATACATACGTTAAAGAACTTGTACATCTCAAGACCCACACGGACCATTATTCACAAACCTCAGGTGCTGCGTTCAATGTCGCCTACATGCCGGAATCAATCATTTCTCACATACATTCCCTGCATTTCGTCATCACCTTCTTCATGCCCACGCACGTCTAATACTTCTCTTGCGGCTTTGTATTTACCTCGAGATTAGTTTCATTTCTTTCCCAGAGGAAGAGCGGAGGTGGGGGGCGTTGGGTGATTTTTGGCACTGGAAGGTAGAGCAGCTTTAGAACAGGAAGATGAGGAGCAACAGGTCGACGATGAGGAGGAACAGGAGCAAAATGCTCCCCCGCTGGCAACGCTGCTATCTGCGGGTGCGGCGGGACCACCGTCTGGCGGCAATGACGCGGCAGTGGGTGCCGGAGAAGTGGTCCTTTGGGAAGGCAGTGGCGGTTGGCTTTGAGGTGACGAGCTGGGCAGCTGTGTGGACTGTACGGGATGTTGCTGTACGTGCTGCAAGGTCGTCTGCTGATGGTGTAAACCTGCCTGCATCTGTGGCACTTGAGCCGTGTGCGTTTGCAGCGCTTCGGGAAAGATAGACAGGCTGCCCCCACCTGTGCTGTGGGGAGGGGCATCCACCGGCCAGCTGGCAGCAGCCGGAGTGGCCTGTGGACTTAGTGGTACCGATGGAAACCAATCCGGAGGAGCCACCTGTACAGGAAAAGTGATATTTTTACTCTCTGCAGCTGCTGTAAAAAAAGTAATTCTTATATTATTATTATAGTTCATCATGAAAGTATTTACGGCGCATCACGTTTTCCATATTGTGTTATGTTAGCCAGTGGTGTGCCGTCAGGGCCAGCAAGGCCTTCTCTGCTGGCCTAACGTAACCAGAAATCATGATCATAATTGAAGATAAAAAAATGTTTTAATTTACTTTCTCTTAATATCTAAAATTATAAATTTTCTTTAAAAGTCATATTATGCTCGTTCCAGTGCTGTTGGTTTTAGTTATAGTTTGTTTCCAATCAGAATTCAGCTAGCTTATGTTGCCATGCAGTACCAAATCTGCCAGAGGCCTTCAGAATCAACAATGCGGGCGTCCGTGCACTGTAAGTGAACGGGGACATACAGTGACAGACAGTTGCAATAGCCAATCAGATCACGAGTTGTTGTCAGTAAGGCCTTCTGGATGGCCTCACAAAGGAACATGACATTTACGCGTCCTGTGATTGGTTACTCATCGGGACCGTTAGCGGATGAATTTGCGAACACAGAGTTGAGAGACAGTTGGGATAGCCAATCAGATCACAAGTTGTTGACAGTCGCTGTTCTGTTACAACTAAAAGTTGTAAACTCTTGTTGTTAAAGTATGTCATGCTTGTCATTTATAATAAATGATAAATGGGTTATACTTGTATAGCGCTTTTCTACCTTCAAGGTACTCAAAGCGCTTTGACACTATTTCCACATTCACCCATTCACACACACATTCACACACTGATGGCGGGAGCTGCCATGCAAGGCGCTAATCAGCAGCCATCAGGAGCAAGGGGTGAAGTGTCTTGCCCAAGGACACAACGGACGTGACTAGGATGGTAGAAGGTGGGGATTGAACCCCAGTAACCAGCAACCCTCCGATTGCTGGCACGGCCACTCTACCAACTTCACCACGCCGTCCCCCATTTAATTTAATTAACATTGTTACATGTGTATTTGTCGCCATCATGTGGTCAGGGCAGTTAATATATCTTTGAGAAGTGTGTACTTTGAATCAAACTTTATCGACCGGAAGTTGTATAAGTCAAGCAGAGTACGGTATATGTTTTAATTGCTGATGCTGATTGCTTATGTCAATGTGCTTCATTGCAAACTGCATCAAAATGAACCACGCTCTGTGTTTAAGTGAGCTAGAACTGGTTGCGCACAACTATTTAACATATACGGAGCATTTAAGGCTCGCTTTTAATAGCTCACTTGAAGGAACATGTTGCGGAAGGCTGTGTTGGGAGTTGCCCAGTGAAAGATTGTACAAATACTTTGAAGTTAAAATCCACATGTACCGCTCACGTCTTTCGGAAACATCAGGGATTTTGCAGATCGGTGACTTATACAAAGAATGTGCCCAATCATCATCATTTATTCAACCTGAATCACAAGACTTTGGCCCTTAGTGTATGAGAAAGTCACAGAGACAGGTGCAGATGAAGGTGACATTGATACATCTGAGAAGTTTAGTGATTTTTTTTCTCAGAAACGTCTCCTTATTCAAAATTAAATTACAAGGTCAGTTTCTAGTACATTCTTCCACTAACCATAACATTGTCATGGAGATGCAAAACATTCATGAGTTCGTTCAAACAATTTGAAGAGGAAACTGTCTGATTTTGAACTATAGTTGGTTATGAGGTGTCTTCGTTTATATGTCTATGATTGGTTATTAGTTTATTTGTATATATGTCCATGGTTGGTTATTAGTGTCTTCGTATACAGTATATTTCTATGGTTGGTTACAAGGTGTCTTTGTATATACAGTATGTCTATGGTTGACACCTACTTTGTAGAGCTTTTCATTAACCACCAATGTCAAGTGTGAATTTCATTTACTTTATTACTTTACATTGTTATTAAGTCTTTCAGAACTAAATGGCAGGTTTTCATGACTCCATTTTTTGGAGCAACAATGTTTTGTAAAACAGATCTTTAAAAAGAGTAAATGACAATTAGAAGTGCATGATGGTGTCCGTCTGTGGTACCTCAATTGGCTGGGTCCAGCCTTCCAACTCTTGCACCTGCTGAATCTGCTTGATCTGATTGAGAGAAGGCTTAGACAGGGTTTGGCTAATCGTCTCCTTTGTCCAATTATCAACCAGTTTGTGCAGTTCGTCAGTGAATGTGCTTTTCCTTGTAGGGCTTTGATCTGGCAAACCAACAAATACAATCAGTTGTGTCCATTTTGGCCACACAGAGCCTTACTGAATCATCATCATCCATCTGTGTTCATGATAAAAGCATTGAAATAAAAATAACTTTAACCTGGAACAAACTTAAACTGGTACCTCTTTTAGTAGACAGTGAGGAGCGATGCTCTAAACTAAAATGAGGGGGAATCCCACTCTGCTCAGAACTCGAAAAAATACTTGACTGTTGGAATCCTGGACAAGAAGTACAAATAATAATTACAAAACCAGAAGACAAGAACATAAAGATGAATGTAAAATTACTTTACCACCATGAGTGACTCCATTGTTGTCCATGTGAGAGTGAGGTCGGGGCCGCAATTTAGTTTTAGCCGGCCTCGGCCTACGAGGAGAGAGGACTGGGGGCGCTGTGGGAAGAGCAGGTGTACGAGACAGGCAAGCAGGCAGACTTTGCCTCTGGTCTTTTTGGGAGCGCAGCTGTCTGCACAGTTCCTGGAGCTCTTGGTTCTGCTGGGCCTGAAGCGACACCACTTCCTTGATGTGCCTGGAGATGTCCAGAAATGAAATGCACATTGAAGGAATCTTTCACCTGAGTACAATCGTTTCATTAAATAACACTATTTTTTTGTCATCTTATAAACTTCTTTCACACAACAGGCAATTAAACGATTTAATGTGCAATTCATTAGGTCATGGTTTCAATCAATCAATCAATCAATCAATGTTTATTTATATAGCCCTAAATCACAAGTGTCTCAAAGGGCTGCACAAGCCACAACGACATCCTCGGTACAGAGCCCACATAAGGGCAAGGAAAAACTCACCCTAGTGGGACGTCGATGTGAATGACTATGAGAAACCTTGCAGAGCACCGCATATGTGGGTAACCACCCCCCTCTAGGGGAGACCGAATGCAATGGATGTCGAGTGGGTCTGACATAATATTGTGAAGATATCAAAAGTCAAACCCAAACCCTAATAAATCACACATTTGATTGTTTGTAGTGTAAAACGTGTATATTAAATGACAAAATAAGAAAACATATATTTTATACACACTCATGCAAACTATTTGCACTGTTATACACATTCACATCACATTGACCCCATTCCTGTCAGTCCAACATTTGGTAGATTCCCTTTACAAGTTGTGGGGTTGCAACTTATACCACCTTTGGTTAATTTGTTTTCTGAAATGTAAATTTGATTCATGTAATGTCAAAGTGTTTTGCACTTCCGGCCACCTTACTTACTTCTTTCTAAGCTTGTGCAGTTCTCTTCTCAAGTTGTCATCCTCCAACTCACTTTCATCATTATCGTCGTCACTGCTGCCCACTGGGGAGTAGCTGTGCTCGTGACATCGAGAAAGATGGGACGTCCTTGGAGTCCTCTTGCTCTCATCTTTGTCAGCATCCTTCGGCCGAGACCGCCTCCTCTCCCTGATCACGACAGGAGGCACTGGGGAGCTGTCACTCTGGTTGTCTTCCTCCTGGGTCTCAGCCTTTGTTACAGAGAAGCGTCCAACTTTTCTGCGGGTGCTGCCGTGGACTGCTGATGTTGCATCTTTTGGGGGAGAGGACTGAGGCACTAGGGTCACCTGTTGAAAGCAGACATATTAGCCGTGTGTTCCTTGTCCAGACTGTCACACATTAGTTCTGTCATTCCTCGTACTTGAAATCGTCCTCTGCGTGACTGTGATGGATGTAGGGTCACCTCTTTCTCCTCTTTGACCGACTGACTGATGGATCGTCCCTCTAATAACAAGACGGGTGTAAACAAAAAGGGGCGACGGGGAGTCAGAGACACACGCACAGAAACATAAATATGCAGAACACACATAAAATGAGGCAAACATCCAGAAACCACACACAGAGAAAACAAGTCCATGAAAGACGACATACAAATGCACACGGACAAACATGGAACAGAAATATAAATTTGTGTTAAAATCCATCCACCGAGATATTTGCTTACGGGTTGCATGCAGTTTTGTTGCTTTAGTATTTTTACAATTATCAAAAAGACTGTATTGTCAGTAAAATGTGCATTACGATAATGCATTATTAAAAGCAATACTATAAAACTAAAAACAGATTTGTCCACTAAACATTATCTAAAATCTTACTCCAACCATCATACCATCTCACTGAATGTGTAAGTGTAAACAGAAAACTATAAGAAACCAATGGCAAGCCAACACCAGAATATGCAGCCCCTAAAATAAGACATATAGGGATGTAACGATTACCGTTATGATAAACCGCAGTACTACCATGATTGATTTACGTGGGCCCCAATTTAAACAAGTTGAAAAACTTATTTGGGTGTTACCATTTAGTGGTCAATTGTATGAAATATGTACTGAACTGTGCAATCTAGTAATACAAGTTTCAATCAATCAATCAGTAAATTTCCTGACAGTTAGTATTATCCTTTCAAATTTAAATTATCGTGAACCCTTGATTTGAAAAACTTGGTGATACTGCTAATCTCTAACTAGCTAAAATGCTAACATTGTCATGATCACATGACAGCTTGGACTTTATTATTTTTCAAATGTTCTGTATCATTTCCTTTCCAGCACTTTTATTTTTGTTTTTTCACTTCCTATTTTCCTCTGTCAATTGTCTGAGCGCTGGCTCCCTCACCTGTCCCTGGTTGGCAATCAGGATGTTTTTTTTTGCCAGCCCTGTCCTCTGGACTGGGTAGATCGTTTTGCTTTGTAACTTCACATGTTGCTTTGCATTTTTTTTGCTTCCTACGCCTCTTTGAGCTTTGTGCCCTTCCCTACTGCACGTCTTTGTTTTTGTCATTAAAACCATTTTTACCTGCCGTCTCTGCATCCTGGGTTTACGACCAACACAACACCAAGCCAAAACATGACGAAACATGACTACAAGATACATTAACATCTTACAAACAGCACCCATTTTGCCTTTATCATTAAGAAGCACACTTAAACTGTAACAAATGAAAACACATGAAGATGAACATATTTAAACACTCAAACACTGTAAAAAAATCAATAGATTTTACGACAAAAAAGTGGTAGCTCAGGCGCCGGAATTTTACCGTAAAATTAACAGTGATTTTTTTCACCAAATTACTAGTGTATATGGAAAAACTTGTTTTTACAGCGCATTATTTTGGATTAAAAAAGGGTACCACTGTTATCTTTGAAGTTAAATTCTGGCAACTGCCAGTTTTAACTGTAAAAGCTACTGACTTTTTTCGTAACAGTAAATAAAATAGTTTTTAAGAAGCCCACACAATATCTTATGTATTGTATATTGTGCATTTTGCTTATGTATCTATTTTTAATACAGCTTGGTTAAAAGATTTCAGTGTGCAGAAAATTATATTTTTGAGCGCATTCAACAGTACTGTGATGATAATAACCTTGATTTGAAATATTCATATCGTTACATCCCTAGTTGACATGTATATAGGCAACAAAAATACATGCAGCATTGCAAAAATAAATGGCGTCATAAAAATGTAGCCTTAAAAAAAGCCATGCCATGTGCAACACTACTATTAGCCCAGAGTAGCATGCATTATATAGAATACATTTTGATCATACCCATAAGATACATTTGCAGCATACAGTATAGCATGAAACAGCAGAGCTATGCTGTATATGCTGTGCATACAGCTCAGTAATTATGCATAGCTTGCGATGCATGTTGCTTTCTATACTGAGCCACTTGGCGGTGGTGAGCTGGGAGGGTAGCTGCTGGCAGTGCCTGTGGACTTGGGCCAGGGAGGCGTCATGTCAAATGAAGGGACATGACAGCATGGAGGCAGATCAGCTTTGGGTAGCCAACCTCTTCCTATGCTCCCACACACTCCTCTACAATATTCTCCACTGACCTCGCTCTCACTTGGGTGAGTAACCCATGCAAAAGGAAAGACTGCCAAGAAAATTAAAATTGAGCACAAAAAAAAATGTACACAAGAATGTTGACGCTGATATTGAATTAGGATTATAAACAATAACAATATACAAAAAAGGTTATGTAGCTGTTGACATTTCACATAAACACTTCCTGAAAGTTAAGAAAGTTAATTTACTATGTTAAAATTAGGACTAGATATTAGATATTATACAATTGAAAACATCACAATCATTCCCATTCACTCACTCACGCTTTCTTTCTCTCTCTCTCTCTCTCTCTCTCTCTCTCTCTCTCTCTCTCTCTCTCTCTCTCTCTCTCGCTAAAAATCCCTAAGAGGACGCTACCTTGCTGGACTCTGGGCTTCTTGAACAAGCTGGCGGAATGGCGCAGTTTGCATGCCCAGTTTTTGAATTTGCGAGTCCAGGATTTCTTGCTAACAGGATTTCTGATACTAGGACATGTCAGGTTTAGGCCAAAATATCCACCTCCTGCATTATGCTGCTGCGGTCCATGCCCGAGGGGAATCGGTTGCTGACGGAGGGAGAGCTGCGATGCTTCTCCAGTGGTGCTGGTGTCAGAGTGTGGGGGGACAGCCTACAACAGTTTTGACAATCATGGAGTATAAGAAAGATAGAGTTTAGACAAACAGTTGGCTGCATGGGTGGAAATATTTTAAAGAGAAAAACACCCAACATTAAACATGTTGCAGTTTTAAAGAACACATTTAAAGGAAACGGGTGGAAGTAAAAGACATAATTTAACTTGATCACATAGGGTATTTCCTCATATAGTGGCCAGAACTGGTTATTTACTTAGCTGCAGAGGACATCGGTTTTCTTTTGGAGTACCCCAGTTTTTCTTTGTTCAACAAAGACCAATTGTACAAAAACCAAGGCAATGTTTGTCATCAGAAGTTGAACAAATCCAATGAATCCGTTCCAGACACTCCCGCATTTGAACACAAAACACATTTTATACAAGATATTTATTAGGGGTGCAGAAAATAGTTTTGATTCACATTCAAATCGTGATTCTTATTTATTCCGACCCTAAATCGATTGATAATTTTCAAAAATGTATTTAAAAAAAGTATATTATTGTGTAATTGTTTTAAAGTGGACCTATGATGATTCTAGTCTACATTTAAAACACTTCCTTGCGAAAAGAGGCATCCAAAACTACGTGCAAGCTCACACCAAAATGCATTAACCTTATTATTTGACGCTTATATCTAACATTCATAAGCAAGAAAAGACAAAATTAATCATAGATTCCTTTTAAGAATACACTTTTAGAAACATGTTTATTAGGCTATATGCAGGCTTACTCACTGCGGCTATACGTCAGCAGTCAAGAGGAACTTTTGTAACCTGTAACCTGTTTGAAAGGTTTTATCATAATTTTCATACCAAATAATATATTGCGAGAATCGGCTTGAATCGAGAAGAGTGTTAAATCGACATTTCAGAATCTAATTGTCACCCCAAGAATCAGAATGGAATCGGGAGTTGCCGTAAGATTCACATCCTTAAAAATTAAAGTTTTACATGCAGAAAACAATGCATTATTTTTATTAATGACAAATTATCACTTTTACTTTCATTGAAGACTATTGTTGGCAAAGACGGCGAAGGAGGAGGGAACGAGAGAACAGACGCCACTTTCATACTTTGCTATGTGTTCTTAATTGACTTTAATACTGATCCTCACCTTCTTCATCAAAGTGCTGGCCCTTGTGTTTAACCCAATGACGCTCGGACAACACGTGTGGCCACACAACTTAACTGTACGTCACAACACATCACACTCTTGTGACTCTGCAGCACAAAGCAGTATGCTACAACTCACAACTTTATTTAGCCCCAAGGATGCTTTTTTTGCAGCTGTTCGCCATTATAAAAATCACAAAGACTGAGTCACTACCACGTGGATGATTTGTTTGAGCAATTGATTTTGTTACATGATACGTGGACAGATGGATTATTTTTTTTATATTTGGATGCATGATAATCGAGACAGCATACAACAATTTTAGCAAGCTTTTGGTTTCTGTTACTGTATGTAAACACCTGCACTGCAACAACATAATTTCCCCATTGTGGAATGAATAAAAGTCTAATTATAATAATAATTACAACGTAGTTTCAAACTGGATAAATAGTAAGAACCTGAGGAAGACTGGACAAAGGTCAGCATCGGCATTGATGTACCGTATCTTTCGGACTATAAGTCGCTCCGGAGTATAAGTCGCATCGGCCGAAAATGCACAATAAAGAAGGAAAAAAACATATATACGTCGCACTGCAGTATAAGTCGCATTTTTGGGGGAAATTTATTTCATAAAATCCAACACCGAGAATAGACATTTAAAAGGAAAATTAAAATACATAAAGAATAGTGAACAACAGGCTGAATAAGTGTACGCCATATGACGCACAAATAACCAACTGAGAACGTGCCTGGTATGTTAACGCAACACATCATGGCAAGAGTCATTCAAATAACTTTAACATATAGAACATGCTATATGTTTACCAAACAATCTGTGACTCCCGATCCCAAAATCCGATGAAATCTTCCTCCCCGGTGTCGCCTCTGGTATATCCTTTCTTTCTGCTGCTCGATTGTCGTTCTCTGCTGCATATTTCACTACGTCCAGCTTGTAATCTGCAGTATATGATTTCCTTTTCGGTGCCATTTTAGTTCAGCCCTTCTCAGTTTTTATAAGTTACCGCTAGGGATGTCCGATAATGTTTTTTTGCAGATATCCGATATTCCGATATTGTCCAACTCTTTAATTACCGATACCGGTATCAACCGATACCGATATCAACCGATACCGATATATACAGTCGTGGAATTAACACATTGTTATGCCTAATTTGGACAACTAGATATGGTGAAGATAAGGTCCTTTTTTTAAAAAATTAATAAAATAAAATAAGATAAATAAATTAAAAACATTTTCTTAAATAAAAAAGAAAGTAAAACAATATAAAAACAGTTACATAGAAACTAGTAATTAATGAAAATGAGTAAAATTAACTGTTAAAGGTTAGTACTATTAGTGGAGCAGCAGCACGCACAATCATGTGTATTATGGCGTCACATTAGTGCCAAAAATCCGAGCGCATAAAAACTGTTATCGCGCGCTGATTCTCCACTTTGTGCGTGCGCGACACCCTTTTGCGCGCGCGTGGTGCCTTTTTGCGCGCGCGCGGTTCCTTTCTGCGCTCGCGCGGTGCCTTTCTGCGCGCGCGCCGTCTCGGTCTGTGCGCTCTCTGTGTACTCCTGGCATCTCTCCTCGCGCTGTCATGTTTCTTTTTGGCACTTTGGGGGCGGGTATGCTTAGACGGCCCCTCCTTTCTGATTGGCTCTGAGCATTTTTCAAATGACCAATGATTCTCCAGCGTAGCAACGTTGTAGCCATCTTACCTCGGACAGCTAGCCTCAATCATTACATTGATGTCAATGGTACATGTACTAATTAAATTACCATAACTTGCTCGATTTTCGACCAATTTACAAACCGTTTGCCTTGTTACAAATCTTATTACATGTAGATATGACATAGGATGCTGTACCTGTTGAAATTACCTCTTTCGCTTTAAAAAAAAAGACTTAATTGTGAAACATAGTTGTGTAGGGTCAGTGTTAGTCAGTTCTCTGATTATTTTAAACTGTTTCAGAATACATTATTAAAAGGCTATTTTTAACATTTTAAAAACCAAATTCAAAGATTATTTCATTAATTTTATGGCTGAATCAAAATAAATTCCATAAATTAGAAAACAAATGTTCAAGAAGAAGTGAAAATATAAAATAATGTTATGGTTGGATGTTATTGCTGGTGGACCAGTTCTGGCTGAAAGATGTGATTATGGTGTTTGTTGTCTTATTATTTATTTGGGTCACATTTTGTATTACCCTGTATTGTGTTTATGTGGTATGAAATAGCCTTCATCAGCGCACGACATGTTTTTATCCACTTCTTCCTCCGTAAATCTTGATACATATTGACGATGACCCGCCCTGCTATACTTCTGATTGGCTCTGAGCATTTTTCGCCTGACCAATCAGAAAGAAGGGGCCGTCTAAGCATACCCGCCCCCAAAGTGCCAAAACGAAACATGACAGCGCACAGACCGAGACGGCGCGCGCGCGCGTGCGCACGAAGTGGAGAATCAGCGCGCCATAACAGTTTTTATGTGCTCGGATTTTTGGCACTAATGTGACGCCATACTGTATCCCTTGCAGACTGTATTGATATATATTGATATATAATGTAGGAAGCAGAATATTAATAAAAGAAAGAAACAACCCTTTTGTGTGAATGAGTGTGAATAAGTGTAAATGGGGGAGGGAGGTTTTTTGGGTTGGTGCACTAATTGTAAGTGTATCTTGTGTTTTTTATGTTGATTTAATAAAAACAAAAAAACAAAAAAAACGATACCGATAATAAAAAAACCCGATACCGATAATTTCCGATATTACATTTTAAAGCATTTATCGGACATCTCTAGTTACCGCCAATGTTGATGTGATCCATTTTAATAGCTACGGCAGTAGCATATAGCATATAGCAGTTAGCATCCCATGACCCACAATGCACTTCTGCCATGACCCTCCCCCACCGAATTCTTATTGGTTGACGTGTGAGTGACGATTGCTAACGTGTGTGTGACGATTGCTGCCATTTGCTTCGTCTCTTACGCGAATGAGATAAATAATATTATTTGATATTTTACGGTAATGTGTTAATAATTTCACACATAAATCGCTCTGGAGTATATGTCTCACCCACGGCCAAACTATGAAAAAAACTGCGACTTATAATCCGAAAAATACGGTAAGTAAAGCAAAGTCAAGTAAAGGCAGGCCGCTATTTGAGGAAATACTTCAGATTTACTCAAACCCTGATTGGTGTTGGTCACTCACCAGGATGGTTGGTTCTCCTGGCACGGGAGGGCGCTGGGCCGCTGCAGAGACATTCTGACAGACAGGGGGAAAAGAGGTGGGGGGCAGTGTGTTGGTGGAGGTGTACAAGTGAGATGGGCCAGGTTGCTGCTCCAGTAAGTCCTGCTCTGCTGAGTTGAGCACTTCTGAGGAGGCTTCCTCTGCTCCTCCACAACTCTCTGGCTCAGGGGTGGTGGAGGAAGAACGGGAGGTGGTGGAAGAAGTAGTGGAGGATGAGGACTGGGGAGACGTATCTGAGATAGAAGCAGGTTGGAGGAAAGATAATGGCAGCGGCTCAGATGACTCATCTCCACCTGCGGATGTGGAGGCAGCTGATGTTGATGCTGGGGCGGATGCAGCTACCCCGGCTTGAGCCGTCCCGCTGCTGTGCTCTTGATACAACAAGTTCCTCAGCTTTTCATCCAGCGTCTTTATCCGATTGTCACCAAATTCTATTTTAGGGGGACCTTCGCTGTCTGACTCGGCCACAGAAGACGGCTGAGCAGGGGACGGGCTGAGCGTGAGGGAGAGTGGAGGGAAAGAGGCTTCGGTTGATCCCAAATGAAGAGGTGGCAAAGAAGAGTCTGAGGAAGGGTGACCTGACACAGGGCAGCTGCCTGTGTCCTCTATGACGTTTGTCTCTTCTGTGGACACCTCTGACTCTGAGTGCTGTAAAGACGATTGTTTGGGAAGTGGATGTTGTTTATGAGGCATATCTCTTACCACTTCCTGTTGCTCTGGGTTTTGTGTCTGACAGTTCTGTTGTGACACATGGGCAGGCATCGGGGTTTGTTGTAGAACATGCTGCTGCGCCATGTTGTTATCATTTTGTTGTGCCTGAAGAAACTGTTGACTGGCTGGCGGGGGCAACATTTGGCTTGGATCCGACATAAAGGCAGGGCTGCCCATGATCAGCTGTTGTTGCTGCTGTAGCATCATTTGCTGCTGCTGCATGTCTACTGTTTGCTGCATGTTTAATTGTTGCTGTTGTACAGGCACAGTAGCAGCTTGCTTTTGTAACTGACACTGCTGCAGCGCTTGTGGAGTACTCTGTGATGTTTGTTGATGCACTTTCTGAATTTGCTCTTGGTACAATTGATCTTGTATCTGCTGCTGTGGTGGTTTTGCCTGTAGATTATGCATGGCCTGTTGCCCCAGATGCAATGCTTGTGATTGTTGTTGTCCTACCACAGCCTGCTGTTGTACCGGTTCAAGCTGGGGGTTTTGTGCAGCTGATTTGGCTCCCTGTGTTTGTGTCTGCTGCAGATGCTCAAAATCAATGTGGCTTACTGTTACATCTGTCTGAATACTAGAGGCTGGTAGAGGCCCAGCCATAGCAGCAGGGGGCATTGTGGGAAATATGGTAATGTTGGTAGCACTAGATGTCGCTGTGGATAATGGAGTACTGAGCCTTTGGTCAGCAAAAGTTGAGGTGAGGATGGGCACCTCAAGACCACTTGAAATGTTTTGAGGGCTGGGGGGTTCAAGAGAGGAGGCTGGTGCAGAAATGCTTTGAGATACAGTTGCATAAGGAGTCTGCATAGTAGTTGGGGCAATGGAGACAGTGGTTAAAGCAGTGGAGACGACGGGTAAAGTGGGGTAAGGAGGGGGGGACATCCCACAGGATTCTTGACTATGGGAATCTTCATTTTCTACAAAGCAGAAAGAAACACACAAGTTAGTAAAAATATAGCATTTTTTAAATATAAAAGTCAAAAAGGAAAGGACTCAAATGAGTGCCTTGAAGAACGCCTCAGTTATGTTAATCACAAATTTTGACCCGTGTTTTATGTTTGCCAGTAGGGCTGGGCGGTATACCGGTATTACGAATTATAACGGTATATTATAGAAAGAGGTATGTATTTGAGATAATACCGCAATACAGATATATGTAATCCTTCAATGTTTTGACGCGAAAATGCTGTTTCGCCTCCTCTATGCACAGAGTGAGGCGGGGTAAGCGCCGTGCTCACTTGAGACAAACTCCAGTACGAAGAGTGTGTGAAGCATACCTGTCAACCTTCCTCTTGATGCCGGGAAATCACAAATTTTGACCCCTTTTGCAGGCGTCTTTCCAATCCAGTTTCCCTTGGATTTTGCTCTCAAGGAAAAAATAAACCTCAGCAGTATTGTTGCCAGCGATCCAGTCTGTTTGACTCAAGCCACGGTAATACCCGGGGCAACACGCGTTTATGACAGCAGCATGGCGAGTTGCAATTTACGTGATTCTATCAAATCAACAAAAAGAGAGATGGATGCACTTGAAAACGATGGAGAATACATTTCTGCCAAAATATAAACTTTGTGTAAATAGATATATGTTCCTAGTTGCAACGGTATGAAAAAAACGGATTTAAAAAGCTGTCAGAAATAATTAATTTGTTATATGAGCTTTCTCGTCACAACTACTTTACTCAAGAAGCACTGGCACAACAAATGTACACACAATCTGAAAGGGTGTTTAGCTTGAATGGCAATATTGTCACCAGCCACACAGCATCCTGCAGTTGGCAGCTTGGTGTACCTGGGTTAATAAAAATGTTGAGCTAAAAAGACACTATTGTTAAAGGTAAATTATTTTCAAGTTGCTGCTGTCGTTTAAAATGTCCTCTTAAGCCAAGGACTTTATTGGATATTTTGTGATTTTGTGATTTTGTTATTAGCTGAGGCATTCAGCATAGCTAAAGAGTTGTTTTATTGAAGATTACACTTTACTATTCTTATATTATTTTCAAGGCTTTTTACATTTTTTATGTGCATCTATCTATGTATGAAACTTCAACATTTGGTTATACTTGTATAGCGCTTTTCTACCATTCTTTAAGGAACTCAAAGCGCTTTGACACTATTTCCACATTCACCCATTCACACACACATTCACACACTGATGGTGGGAGCTGCCATGCAAGCCCTAACCACGACCCATCAGGAGCAAGGGTGAAGTGTCTTGCTCAAGGACACAACGGACGTGACTAGGATGGTAGAAGGGGGATTGAACCAGGAACCCTCAGGTTGCTGGCACAGCCACTCTCCCAACAGCGCCACGCCATCCCCTCACATACAGATACATTTCCAGAAAGGTATCTCTGAGGCCTCGTCAGGACAAATAATATTAAATCCGAATATTTTCGCCTATACTGTTCCATACAGCAGGGCTGCCCTGTGAACCCATTGCCTTTTGCTCCTGCCATTGAGCCTCCGTCAATAGCGCTTTGTACCAATCCGCGTATTACGGGCATATGTAGACACAATGAGCATGTGAATGTTTTGACTATGCAAATTCACCTCCTTCTATAGGTCTCGGACATCTCTGTCTTGCTCCAGCTGCCTTATACTCTCCAAGCTTTTGGACACGTGTCTGGCTACAAACTGAACCTGGGTAAAAGTAAAATATTCCCTATAATTTCTGCTGGCAAGAAATACCCTCTGTACAATTTCCCTTTAAAATTGCCTCGCAAAGTTTCACATACTTGGGCGTCCAGGTCACACATACGCTTGCAGACCTTTATAAAGCCAACTTTGTTCCACTGTTGTCCAGAATCCGGGGAGATTTTGATCGCTGGTCCTTACTTAATTTATCTACAGTGGCTCGTGTCAACTCTGCTAAAATGAATGTACATCAGCCATTTACCTATTTGTTCCAGTATATACCACTTTTTCTCCCTCAATCCTTATTTTGTAAATTAGATAGTCAGATTTTAGATTTCATTTGGAATAAAAAGATTCACAGGTTACATAAGCAATATTTACAGAGACCCAAATTGTCGTGAGAATTGGCACTACCAAACTTTAGGTTTCACTAATGGGCCACCAACATTAGAATTCTTAAAAAATTGGCTGCAATATGAAGCATTTGATTCCCCTCCTTTTTGGCTGATTAAGGGGGCTAACTCAACTAAACCAGTATCTCTTAGGGCTCTGGTTCACTCTCCCCTCCATTCTTCTACTTCTGCTTTTACGAAAAATCCTCATTCAGAATTTGGGTTCAGTTTAAGCGCTATTTTGGCTTATGTAGTATTTTTAGTCTTGCACCCACCACTGCTAACCATGTTTTCCCTCCCTCTCTTGTTGATAGTGCCTTTTTAAGATGGTCAAGTATGGGGATCAACAACATTAAAGATGTATACATTGACAACACTTTTGCCTCTTTCCAGCAATTTTGGGATGAATTTTCACTCTCTCGTCAACACTTTTTTCGATATCTTCAGATGCACAGTTTTGTTTTTAATACTTTTCTTGGGTTTCCTAACTTACCAACTGACAGTTTTATATGCTTTTTTGACAATACTTCCGATTTTAAAAGGATCAATTACATGTATTTACAATTACATTTTTCATTTACGCCCTGAATCTCTGAAGTCAATTAAGTCACTTTGGTAGGGTGACTTAGGAGTGACCTGAGCTCTGAGAAGAGCTGGACAGAGATTAAGTAGAGTTCATAAGTCTTCTGTTTGTGCTGGACACAGCCTCATTCAATGTAAGCTAATACATCGTACTTATTATACCAAAGTCTGGCTGGCTAAGATATATGACGGAATATCGGTATTATGGGATCGGTGTCAGCAGTCTCCAGCTAACTTAATACACACGTTTTTAGCTTTGCCTGTTCCTGTGCAGTTACTGGACTGAAATCTGTAATACTTTGTCTTTGGTAATTGGTGAAAAGATCAAACCGAATCCTCGAAGCGCACTATTTGGGGTAGCCCCTCTGTCATCAATCGTAGTTTACTTATATAGCCCTTAATCACAATGTCTCAAAAGGCTCATCTTCTCTTGGCAAATCCAAAAAGTCCCAAAAAATCCAATCAACAAAGGTTGTTGCTGTATGGCCTACATTTAAAATGACAATTTTTACATTATTCTTCCAATTCTAGATATAAAGTAACATGATAGTGATAGGTGAGCTCACCTTTATCTGTTCGAGAGGGTGGGAGTGTCCTTGATTCTGCATTGGGTGGCGTGGTGGCTGCTCCTTGGCTAGAGAGCGAGTCTCTGTGGCGAATGGTCTGGTTGATAAAGAAGCGCCAACGCCCCACCGGAGATGAATGTGGCTGTGAGTCAGCTGAGGAATCATAAACAGAAAAATATAGTTGTTTGTTATGTAGTCGTGTAGTTCTTTTTTAGACCGCAAACTAGCTCAACTCAACCAACAGCACTTCTGAAGGTTGCAATAAGCATATAATATAACATTTTGCCTCAAGTTCTTCAAGACTAAATTATTTAGCAATCATTGACACACAATAAACATATTTCCTAACTGTTTTTTATGACCACCATTATCCATAGTGTCATATAATTGGGAAAAAAAAACAATTATTATGAACTCACATGTAGAACTAGTGGGAGTGTTGACTTGCAATTGGTCAGAAGATCCAGTCTAATAGAGAAATAAAAGATTGTTAGGAATCAAAAATAGTGTCTAAAAGTGTGAACAAACATCTGATGATACAAGGAAATATGCAAATATTCATACATGTGTTTGAAGAATGTCCTGGGCTTTTTCAACTATGGCTTTTAGCTCATTGACAAACGTCTCTTTTTCCACATCGAGGACAAAGACTTCCTCCACCTAAGGTCAAAATATCACACAAGTTAAGACCAAATATTGTTTTTTATATGATATTATATGATATGTTTACCATATAATCTGCTATGTCCTCCGGTGCATCCCCCTCAATATCAAATTTAAATGTCACCATTTTGTTGCTATGAGTCTCCAACTGGCATTCCACCATATTGTCCCCACTGCCTGACACCTATTTGAGTTTTGCGTAAACAAATGTATTGTTCAAAGTTTATTTTTGCTTGTAAGTATTGTTTTTTTTATTTTGTTGCTGTTCGTTCTCACCTGGAGCATAGTAAGTTGGAACTGATGTAAAACGTTTTCATGTCTCAGAGAAGAAGCCCTCCTTTGGGTCTTTACTTTTTCTAATTTCCCATTGGTCAAGTGCATAACAGCTTCGTCTCCATTTGTTGGCAAAGACCTGTGGGTGGCAAAAATGGTTATTACACACTTTAGAAGTCACAAAGTAAGAGACATTCTCACTAAGATTTAGAGACATAGCTGATAAATCCTTGGGTTTGAACAAAGAAACAATTATAATTAGACATAGGTGTACTGTATATGCAAACATCACTTTAGGTTGATTCATGTTGAACTTATCAGGGCAAGTGTGCTATTTCTCATATTTTAAAAAATTCCCAGTTTTCCCGACATTTGCAAATTTCCAGGAAATCCCCATTGAAATTAATGGAATTTTTTCCCAAATTAAACAATTCCCAATTCCATTGCGAACGATTGAATGCCCTGAGATAAAAATTCCCGCATTTCTCAATCAGATCGAACGGTTCCAAAGTCAAAATGTTATTTTCTAATGTTAGTCACCTGCTACCATGCTAACTTTAAAAAAAGCAGCCGTACACCTCAGAGTCATATAGCCTGGTACTTGATATGATAACTGTTACAGTCCCAAAGATAGTCACACACACTAGGTGTGGTGAAATTATCCTCTGCATTTGACCCATCCCCATGTTCACCCCCTGGGAGGTGAGAAGAGCAGTGAGCAGCAGCGGTGGCCGCACTCGGGAATCATTTGGTGATTTAAGCCCCAATTCCAACCCTTGATGCTGAGTGCCAAGCAGGGAGGTAATGGGTCCCATTGTTATAGTCTTTGGTATATGACTCGGCCGGGGTTTGTACTCACGTCCTTCCAGTCTCAGGACGGGCACTCTAACCACAAGACCACTGAGCATGCTAATATTAATAGCATGTTGACAAGTTATATGACCAAGTTATTGTGAAATTAGTTAAAAGAGTTAGCATGCTATTTTAAACAAATTATAGTTAGCATGTGTCATGTACCAAGTTATATGACTCTGAGGTGTACTGGCTGTGTACGGCCACCTACTCAGTGGCCTAGTGGTTAGAGTGTCCGTCCTGAGATCGGTAGGCTGGGAGTTCAAATCCCGGCCGAGTCATACCAAAGACTATAAAAATGGGACCCATTACCTCCCTGCTTGGCACTCAGCATCAAGGGTTGGAATTGGGGGTTAAATCACCAAAATGATTCCCGGACACAGCCACCGCTGCTGCCCACTGCTCCCCTCACCTCCCAGGGGGTGATCAAGGGTGATGGGTCAAATGCAGAGAATAATTTCGCCACACCTAGTGTGTGTGTGACAATCATTGGTACTTTAACTTTAACTTTTAACTTTAAAATTAGCTAAAAGAGTTAGCATGCTATTCTACACAAATTATAGTTAGCATGAGTCACAAAGTTATATGACTCTAAGGCAGGGGTAGGGAACCTATGGCTCTAGAGCCAGATGTGGCTCTTTTGATGACTGCATCTGGCTCTCAGATAAATCTTAGCTGACATTGCTTAACACGATAAGTAATGAATAATTCCGCTGGTAATCACAGTGTTAAAAATAACGTTCAAAATATAAAACATTCTCATGCATTTTAATCCATCCATCCGTTTTCTACTGCACCTGTTCAAGAAGTCGCATTAATGGTAAGAAGTATTTTATTTATTATTGGTTAGCTTCAGAATAACAATGTTATTAAAAAGAATAAGAGACTTATTATACTTATTAAAAATGCACGCATCTAGTTGTATTCAGTGTTAAAAAATATTATATGGCTCTCACGGAAATACATTTTAAAATATTTGACTTTCATGGCTCTCTCAGCCAAAAAGGTTCCCGACCCCTGCTCTAAGTGTACGCCTGCGAAATTAGATTAAAAAAAAAAAATCTAAAAAAGTTAGCATGCTCGCAGTGGACTAATATGAGCAAAAAGCATTTTAACTTTGAAACTGTTTGAATCATTTGAGAAATGTGGAAAATGTTGAACGCTGAAAAAAATCCCATTCATTTCAAAGATAATTTCCTGTGAAAAATATTCCTTAATGTTGTTGTTTTTATGCATGATGGACACATTGTGAGACACCTCTGAAATCAGACATACCCAATTGAGGAAGGATGTTCTGTATTTGACAGGTGTAGACATTCCTGAGGAAAACATTTATGTAATAAATACAAACACAAAAAAACACAGGAAAACTACCAACACAAACAACAATCATCAAAGGGCACAAGTAAAGCTGTATAATCATTCTGGTGATACAAATTAAATGAAAAATATATGGATGTTAAAAACAAATCTTTTCAAGAATGAAAAAATGTTAGTTTGAATCACAAATGTTTTCATATAATTAGACTGGTTGCTATTAAGTGAGCAAAAATAAAACTGCCTTTAAACCATACAGTTAACTCATGTACATTCATTCTTCCTGTACCTGAGAAATGCCCAGCAGGGAAAGGTCACGGTCTTGCAGCGAGGCTTGGGACAGTTTGGGGGCATGACAAATAAGCAGTTCTAGAGTGGCGGCAGGCAAAGGGGAGGTATGTAGAAAGTTGGCCTGCCCTGGTAAGGTGACCTGGGCTGCTGGTGCAGATGTTGGCAGCTCTGGCGCAGGGGTAGCAGCAGGATGGTGGGATGGTAGTGATGATGGGAGAGACGAGGTGTGAGAGGGGCTCAGGGGAATTTGATGTGCAGGAAAGACAGCTTGAGGAAGAACAGGCTGTTCTGCAGCTGCGGTCTGCGTGTGTGAATCAGCCTGCGTTTGAATGCGTGTCTGTGTATGTGAGTGTGATTGGGCCTGAATGCTGGTTTGTGTGTGAGTGTGCGCTGGCAATGTGTGCTTGGCCTGGTGCTGAGGGGAAGGTACTCTGCCTGTCACTCCACTGTTGGGTGGGATTCTGCTCTGTGAGTGATGATCGGCCACATTCCTCGGGGCTATCTGTGCGTCAGGATGGGTTTGTGGATGTGAAGCAGGCTGACATTGTTGTGCTTGCAGATCAGTCTCTTCCCTGGGAATCAAAGCCTGACTGAGAGGACAAGTTTGATGATCTGGGGCCAAAATGGGTTCCACTGCTAACTGGATTAGTGAAGGCAATTGTTGCTTTTGAGGTGATATGGCTGGTAGTTGTTGAGTTTGAGAAAGCATTAGTAACTGTGCCTGGGAGATTGGTTGAATTACGGAGTTTACCGTGTTACTTCCTAAACGTTGCTGCTGGGCCACAACCACTGGATGTGACACTGGAATATTGACTGCTCTGGTAACAATGCCTGCAGGATCTACCATGGAATTGAGACTGTCTGTGTTGCTTCCAACATTTCTAGTTGAGCCAGGGGCCATAACCACCTGCTGATACTGCAGCACTGGCTGTTGCGTAACCATTGCCTGCTGTAAAAATGGTGGGGATTGGTTGGTGGACTGAGGGCCATACTGAGAGGTCAAGAGGGCTGCGGCAGTGTGACTTTGCATCTGGATATGGGGATGATTTTGAGTTTGTTGCTGAAGCTGAGGCTTCAATACTCCTGGTATTTGAACATTCTGGTGAACAACATTCTCATGCTGTACATGACTAGAATTTGTTGCAGCTGGAAGTTGGAGAGCAGATATGATATGAGTGTCAGCAGATGAGTTTTTGTTATCGTTGGCTTGTTGTGACTGGCTAACTACTGGCTGTGACGCCTGAGCCTGAATGAATGTCTGAGCAGACCCTTGATTCACATTAGAAGTAATTTCAGAATAACCAGTCTGAGGCTTTTGGGCTTGGATGACTACTTGGGCCTGTCCTTGGATAGTTCCATCTATAGGACTGACATCAATCATGGTTTGCACTGCTTGAGTTGCAGATTGGCTTACAATCTGGACTGGTACCTGGATTCTGTTATGGGTAAGAGCTTCACTTTGTCCTTGCTGGGAGAAGGCTTGAGCTGGAATCAGGACAGTAAAATGAGCGGGTTGTACAACCATGGGAACCGGGGCTTGGGAAGAAATAGGAGTTTGATGCTGAATGGTTTCAGCTCCAGTTGGGATATGAGGATTCACTGCAGCTGTAGTATCATGCTCAAGCTGAGCAGCTTGCACCTGCTCCTGCAGGGTCAGTGCAGCTTGCTGTTGTACCTGTTTCCTTGTAGGAGGGGTATGGGGTATGAACTGAGTGTTATTTAGTTGGGTTGTGCATGTCTGATATAAATCTGATTGTTTCACTGGTATTTGCTGTTCACTGCTATTTTGAGGAATCAGAGCAGCCTCTTGTTTTTCAATTTGCTTAAGTTGAACAATGGCCGCATGGTGTTGTTGATGCTCTTGGATCTGTTTTTGTAATAGAACATGTTGCTCTGGTAGAACATCTTGTTGCTGTTGCAGTCGAGCTTGTTGGTTGATTTGTTGCTGCATCTGCTGTATTTGCTGCTGTTGTAAGACAAGCTGTTTCTGCAAATGCTGTTGTAAGAGAGCTTGTTGTTGAGCCTGCTGGGGCTGTTGATGCACCACAGTTTCTTGTTGTCTAGTTTGCTGTTGCATCAATGGATCTTCTCGTATTCCTGCCTGGTTTTGTTGATAAACTGCTTTCTGCTGCTCTAAATGCTGTTGTAAGGGTGCATGTTGTGGCAGAGCTTGATGCTGCTGATGTTGTTGAATAAGAACTTGTTGCTGATCCAATAATTGGTTGTGTACAAGGGCTTGCTTCCGCTCTAGTTGCTGCTGTTGTAGTTGGGCTTGTTGCTGATCAAATGGCATGTAAGCTTGCTGCTGCTGCAAGTGTAGCAAACTCTGCTGTTCTTGCTGTTGGGTTTGTATGATGGCCTGCTCCCTAGTTTGTTGAGAATGTTCTCCTGGCTGTGGTAATGCCAAAACCTGCTGCTCCATTCCTGCTAATGCCGCTTGCTCCTGTGAAGTTGGTGGAAGGGTCTGCTGTACAAAGACCTGCTGCAGAGGCTCATTTTGATGTTTGTGGACAGCTATAGCTGTCAGGCTCTGTTGACGCTGTCCTATTGGAGGTTGAGTGGCACTAACATGTTGCTCTGCCAAAGCAACCTGGATGTCCATTTGCTGCTGCTGAAGGCAGGATGTCTGGACCCCTATCTGTTGTTGAACGATAGTCTGCGGAGGGATCATGACAGGTTGTGTTTGCTGGGGTGCTGGCTGGCGAAAGATGTCAGTATGCTGCGTGGGAGTGGCCTGGGGCTGCTGAATGGGGGGGACAATGGTCACCGCGAGCCCAGCAGGATCACTGAGGGACATGGATGAGGTGAGAACTTGTGGGCAAACGGGGGTAATGTATGACGGTGTAGGGGCCAACAACCCGAGAGGTGTGACAGATTGAAATGCTTCTGATGGGAATGTTTGTGACTGCTCAGTGATGTGACAGAAGGATGATTGGTGTTGAAAGAAAGGGGGAAAAGAAAGTAGTAAAAATTAGGTAATATTAAGCTTTGCCACAACAATTAACACGTTTGTTAATACAGTACAGGGTTTCCCACTGTTCTTTTAAGTGGAGGTCATTCATTCAGCTTTAATATGAACAATAAAATGTTGGGAGCGTTTGACCTTTTTCATGTTTTAAATGTGTTTCAACCATTCTTTAAAAACATCATGGGCTATTTGGCTATAATGTAACAGCTCCACGAAATGTCCCGGGAGAAACCCTACACGGCATGCAGTCAGATAGGCAGCGTCAGAGGATTACGAAAATGATTTGTGGTAGGGTAAATGGTAATTTGAAGTAGGACAAATTTTTTTTTTTGTAGTAACAGTTTTTTATTACAACTTTAAACTAGGGCTGTCAGGGAAAAACACATTAACGGCGGTAACTAATTTATCTAATCAATGATATTAATATTGAAATGGTAACTGGATAGCAAAAGTCCAGTGCTGGAAGATACAACCATCCCATCTGTCAGAATCCCAGTGAAAGTAGATATTGTAAGTAACTGTTTAATTATGTTTGTAGTTTGTATTTCTTGTTTAGCACTCACTTAACACTAATGCTACATGATACTTAATGTTTCACTAGAGATGTATCTGCTTAGCACCTGTTCTAAAACTTGTAGTTCATCCTCTGTATTTTCAGGCTCAGAAAGATAAGGTTCTGGATCATCAGTTGTCCCAAAGTAGTCGTTCGCTCTAACGACGTCTGCCATGATTAGTAGTAGTTGTTGTTGACGGAAGTAGCATTCATTGCTATGCGCTCTGTGAAATCAATGCACCCAGGAAATAATTTGCGGTGATGCTTAAAATGACCAAAATACTGTTAAGTATTACATGTTACCATGACTTTGCCTGCTACTCAATGGCGCCTGGAGGTTTTTTTCACAGGGCTTTACACGCCAAGGGAAATCCCCATTATGTGGATAGTTATCCGCCTTGTGCATACTTGCCAACCCTCCCGGATTTTCCGGGAGACTCCCGAAATTCAGCGCCTCTCCCGAAAACCTCCCGGGACAAATTTTCTCCCGAAAATCTCCCGAAATTCAGGCGGAGCTGGAGGCCACGCCCCCTCCAGCTCCATGCGGACCTGAGACCGCTTTCCCACAATATAAAGAACGTCTACAGTAAAGCAGTCCGTCTGCCGTAAACAGCAATGTTGTGACACTCTTAAACAGGACAATACTGCCATCTAGTGCATTTGATGAAAGCACTTTTGTGCGTGCCACACAGCAATGCATAATCAGAGAGGGTGTTCAGCATGGTTAGAAAGATAGTGACAGAGAATAGAACAAGGATGGACAATTCAATCCTTAACTCAACAATGAGTAGGTAAGTGTTATGTGTGTGTATATGTGTAAATAAATGAACACTGAAATTCAAGTATTTATTTTATATATATATATATATATATATATATATATATATAGCTAGAATTCACTGAAAGTCAATTATTTCTTATATATATCCATCCATCCATTTCTACCGCGTATTCCCTTCGGGGTCGCGGGGATATATATATATATTAGAGATGCGCGGATAGGCAATTATTTCATCCGCAACCGCATCAGAAAGTCGTCAACCATCCGCAATCCACCCGATCTAACATTTGATCAGAACCGCATCCGCCCGCACCCGCCCGTTGTTATATATCTAATATAGACGATGCAAGGCATTAGTGAGGTTATAAAGCTTTTGCCTGTTAAAGAAAAGAGACTGATCCAATGCAGCATTCGCGTGCCACGCTGTCACGACCCAGACGCACACCAGTGCGCAATCATATGGGAGCCGCGCTGAGCGCACCTCCAAGCGCGTCTCGCTGCCGGCGACGGCCGGGTATATGGGCCCGACGCTCCAGCGCCATCCATTTTCAGGGCTAGTTGATTCGGCAGGTGGGTTGTTACACACTCCTTAGCGGGTTCCAACTTCCATGGCCACCGTCCTAGCTGCTGTCTATATCAACCAGGGTGAGCCCCACCCCTTTCGTGAGCGCACTGCGCGCGGAGTGACCCCTGTTACGCGCCCCCGGCAACTGGGGTGGCGGGCAGGTAAGCTGCGCGGGCGGAGCGCGCGGAGTGACCCCTGTTACGAGCCCCCGGCCACGGGGGTGGCGGGCAGGTAAGCTGCTTACCTGCTGCGCGTGACGCCGGCCGCGGCGAAGGCGGACGAGGCAGGGTGTCGGTGCGGTGGGCGCGGTGGTGACCCTGGACGTGCGTCGGGCCCTTCTCGCGGATCGCCTCAGCTACGGCTCCCGGTGGGGCCCTCTCGGGGGAAGGGGCCTTGGTCCCGGACCCCGGCGAGGCGTCGGGGGCCTTCTCCGCTCCGTAAAAGTGTCCATCTCTTTTTTTTTTTTCTTCTGTTGTGGCATATGCTGCAGGTGCCTGCTCGTTTTTCGTATGTGGGTAACAACATTTAACTATGTATATATATTTCCGAATTGGTTTAACTGCCACCCGCCTGAATCTATTTAAAATCTAATTTTTTTAAATTTCAATCGCCCGACCCGACCCGACCCGACCCGCTGATAAAATCTAATTTTTTAAAATGTCATCCGCCCGATTCGCGGATAATCCGCGGACTCCGCGGTTGTGCCCGCAAACCGCGCATCTCTAATATATATATATATATGAAATACTTGACTTGGTGAATTCTAGCTGTAAATATACTCCTCCCCTCTTAACCACGCCCCCAACCACGCCCCCTCCCCAACCACGCCCCCCGCACCCACCCCCCACCTCCCGAAATTGGAGGTCTCAAGGTTGGCAAGTATGGCCTTGTGCTACTATTTTTTTTTACTGTTTATAACTAACAAAAAAAATAGGGGGAATATTGGTTGAATTGCAGCAATTGTTTGTTAAAAATCTCTACTGTTTCCAAACCAAATAAGGAACATAAATACAAATAACCACTGTACTCGCTGCATTCACATGCTAATATTGATGCCACCTCGGTTAAGGGACGTTCTTAGAATATAAATAATATATGACCGGGCCATTAAGGATAAAAAAATGGTATGATGATGGCATTGTTGTATTTGTACAAAACACAATTAACTGTAATGTATCATGTTATGGGCCCCATGTCAAAGCAGCTACCGCAACTGACTGCAAGTTAATAATATTTCTTCTTTCACCTGAAAATATTGCTGAGGTATACTTGGTGATACCTGTGGAACTATGGTGGTGGGCTGAAGAAACGTCTGACCAACAGATGGCCTTCCGCTTTGACCGATGGACATGCTGGCCAGACTGACACTGTGGCCAACGGGGACACTTGGAACACCTCCAACTTCACCAGATGGGACCCTCAGAGGATTTGTCAGTGTTCCTGTGCACTGAGGAGCAATAACATAGTAGATAATTACTGTAATTCAAACTTTTCTACCATTTATAATTGAACTGAAAACAAATGTTATACGTACAGATGTAGTCATGGGCTGAGAAGTCTGAGCAAGGGCGAATGATTCCCCTGGCTGTGAGTTTGAATGTCCGCTAGCATAAGATTCACAGTTGGCAGACCGAATGCTCTCCCCTTCAGAGTAAAGTATCGTTAGAAAGTAAGAAAAATAAAAAATCTAGCACACAAAACAAAGTTGATATTTTACCTGGCAGGCATAGTGTCCCACCCCTGACAACATTCTGCAGCCTGACATGATGGTCCAAATCAGATAGGTCCTCAGATTCCTCTGCACCACCTCCACCAGTCAGTACAGGTGTTGGCCCCATGGAAGACGGGCAGGATGGATTTGTACAGGATGTTAGAGTGGAGTCCCGTCTTTCTTCAAAGCCTTGGTGCTGTTGGAACAGCTGCTGCTGTCGTCGCTCCCGTGACTTTTTTATTAGATTCACTCTGTCTCGAATGGATTTCCCCACCACCTTGGCATCACTCTCATGGAAAAAGCCAGACTTTACCTGTGATAAGAGTTAGTGGGATAAAAATACTATAAAACAGGGATAATAAATTAATTGTTTTGGGGCCACATTTTCAGAAAGCTAAGGACCAGACTTCTCCCTTCACTATTAGACCTATTTTGAATATTTCGTTGAACCGGCATCCTCTACAGTAGAAATGTAATTTTGGTCTCTTTATTTTGTCAGTTAGAGGAGTGCTCTGCTATTTTTAGGGCATTTTGCAAAAAACCTAGTCAAAGATAATGACAGCTTTGTTTTGTCTTTTTGTGTTTTTTAAGAATCCCCTGCAAAAATCTGAGCTTTTCACAAGGTTTTTTAAACTGACTTCGCGGGCCCCAGGTTAAATTGTCCAAATGGTGAAAAAGAGAGGACTTCAAATGGAACCTTGAGGAACACTACAGGTATCACAATACTATAATATATAAAGACTATTCACTTCATCTGAAGTAAACAAGCTACAGCAACACCTTAGTTACATAAATCACATTCCAAACAGCCAAAACAGGAAAGGACTTAAAGGGTGCCTTGAGGAGCACCTCGGTTATGCAAATCAAAAGTTTTTGGACCCCAGTGTTCTATGGCCTCATTCACACTGCAGGTCAATTGAGATTTTTTTGCCCATATGCGACCTGTATTGGATTTTGTCATGTCAGTGTGGACACTGCTATTCCGAAATATTCATATCCGACCCAGGCCTCTGTGTATGTTGAAATAAATCGTATAAATATGCGATGCTTCCTCAATGTGAACACTAGGCACTCAGGTTGCATTCATAAAAAGTGATAAGCATCATAATTATTTGCCAAAATAGATGGTTACAAGATAAATAGTTGACAACGAAGAAGAAAACAGGTGAAAATAATATGTTTTAGAAGCTAATGTGAAAGTTCCACCACTCCTGTCTCCGACTGCTCGCCCACAGACAAGCTCTTCGGGAAGACATCAAAGCAAAATATCCCGTAAAACTGGCAGAGCCAAAATACTTGTCCTCTTCCTGCTCAATCTTTTATGTGCAATAATTTGGTTCAGAAAATTTTTACTTTGATTGCACAAATGCCTTGAAATAGCCACAAATGCCCCAGTATTGAGACCGACTAGAATTGAAGCCATGTTTACTTGCGTAAACTCTGCAGTGCGTGCGGCGTCATGACATCATGTCCGCATACAGGTCGGGTTGCATTCACATTGAAAATGGCATTTTTTTTTTAATAATGTGAAATGCCACATAAAAAGATTGGATTTGAAAACAAATCCGAAATGGACATCAACTATGTTTGCTAGCAAGTTGAAAATGTCAATGCAAGGATCTGCCAATGTTTCTACAGGGGTCCAGGTTCCTCTATACAACAGGAGCACTTTAGTGGCTTTAGGAATTTGGTGCAAAAATATTTGTCTCCAACGTTTTTATTGAACTCGGGGGGCCGGTATGGTGTCATTCCCGGGCCGGAATTCGAATTTGATTAATTGAATAGCCCTGTTCTAAAAGTAGAATCTGGGTAACAGGAAAGTACTTTGAAACAAATGATAAACGAGCTGTAGGATTTATTTTTCTACCATTTAAATATTGTCTCACCATCTCCAGAGCCACTTCCTCAGCGCTGTCGTTCTCGAGGTCATAGCTAAACTCGATGGCCTCATTGTCTTTGTGTTTCCCTTTCAGCTTTTTGGGCTCCTCGACCCAAATCCTAAGAGCCAAACACTCCTGGGTGCCTGTGTCTTCCTCTGCTAGCTCCACTCGGACACCCGTGTCCTCCCCAAAGAACGCGTGGTTTAGGAGGTCCCGGATGGAAAGTCTGTGTCAGGAAGCAGAATGTACAGGTAGTTAGTAAAGTATTGAAGGAATTTTGGGAGATGCCATCATACAATTAACACCTGCTTACCTCTGGCTCTTAGTCTGTCGAATACAACCTTCAATGATCTCTTTAATCTCAGGGTCATTCACTTTATCAAAGCTGGCTGGTTTTATACCCTGCAGAAACACACAGTTTCAAATAGTTGGGATGCCTAAATTACATTCAGTAGCAATAGTTCCTTTTGGTCCTATATTTAAAGGGACTCACACTTGTGACTTTGCGATAAATCTGAGCAGCGTTTTGGCACTCAGAGTACGGATATTCGGAGGTAGCCATCTCCAGCATGCACATCCCAAAGGCGTAGACGTCCACAGACTCGTCATAGTGTTCCTCGTACATCTCTGGAGCCATGAACTCTGGGGTTCCTTTAAAGCAGAAAGGTAAATACCGGTTCACCCCCATTACGTTTACATTTGTATTCATTATTAATATATATATATATATATATATATATATATATATATATATATATATACCGGTACTGTATATAGGCCCAGCAGGGGCCGTCAGCAGGTTTTACAATCTTTACAGTGAGCAGCATCATTCTCCTTTGCTTAAATTGTCCATCAAGTAGATTATGCTAAGTGCTGCCCACATACATTTTACAGTGACTATCAATACTAATTCACTACTGAGACCTGCTATAAAAATGAGTGCTGAATGCAATTCATATTTATTGTACTGAAGTAGCAACAAAACACATTGTTTTCAACACCCGTCGATTAAAAAAGCCTACCTATGACGCTCTTGGCGAATGAGGTCCTCATGAGGGTGGCAAGTCCCAGATCACCTATTTTTACAGACCCAGTGGGGCCTGTGATGAAGATGTTGTCACACTTGAGGTCTCTATGCACTATGGGAGGGGTTCTGGTGTGAAGGAAATGAAGGCCCTTCAAAATTTGCCGACACCAGCTTCTCAGGACCTTAGGCTTCATTACCTTGAAGCGCTTTAGGTAACTGTAGAAGGGGATAGTTGCATGAATATTGTTATATGAACAACAAATGAGCCATAATATATTTTGATGGAGAATATTCTCAGTCAAATGAGGATTTAGTTTCTAATGACATGTTTAGGTTTAATTAATTTGATATAAATGAAAATATTCAGTTTTCATTTTTTAAAGTCCCAATACCATATCACGTTAACAATACGGATATTTGAATGTGCATTTTACCAATTGAGAGTTTTTTTTTGCTGAAACTGCTACCATTAAGACTGTGGCAGGGCTGAAGCGATCTGCGTTGAACATTATTCCGTGCAATAGAACATAAAACATTCAGACAGAGATTAAGATCAATTACTTGACTAAATTGTTTCCACCAGCTAATGTCAATTAAATACATTTTGTGAAATACTAATCCCTAAATCACACCACAGCAAACTAACAATACTGCCAATAATACCAGAATACTCTTACAGTATGTTGTGGCTGGTACTGGAATATTATTGTTTATTAGTGATGGTCAAGTTTAAAAGTGATGAAAATATCTTTCTGTATTACAAATGAGAACACATTAATAAAAAACATTAATTAATACTACATACGTTTTGAGGGTTCCTGAGGTCATGAGTTCCGTAACCAGTACAATACACTTCTTGCCGCGGAATACAGACTCCCAGGAGTCATAAAAGCGCACAATGTTTGGGTGTTGGAGCCCCTTCAGCATCTCTGCTTCTTCCTTGAAGCGCTGCTGCTCGGCCTTGGTCAGCTTGCGGTCCTGAGATAGGAGAGACAGGAATTTTGAGATCATGAGGCTGTGGCATCAATGAAATAAAGTCCCATAAATATTTGCATTGATTTGTAATATCATGAATGCAGTATATATAAGACCACAGGTACTCAGGGCCAAATTTGTCGAGCCTAAGCCTTTCATTTGGACCGTGAAACATCACCCGAATAATCAAACAATACAGTTTCATTAAAAAATTGCTCATGAATGGAGGAATAACATGGTACGTGGTTGGATAGATCAATAAGTCTGGGTACCTTTACTATTGAATTCATTAAAATATTTAATTTGTATTATTGTAATTTTACTTACGTTAAGTTTGTATTAATGATTTAATTGATAATCGCCTTTACAATATCTGGTGAGAAAAAATATGTCCCTTAGAAGAATATAATTAAGGATCCCTGGTTTCCATTCTACTATTGAAGACACCTTGATGAAAGTGCCTCTAGGTGGCAGTAGCAATACAGTGCAGCACCAGTACTGAGACAACTCCCTGAGTTTTTTTTATTCCAACACATTTGTACTGCATCTGCCACACATCACCATTATGGCCAACAGAGTATGTGACAGAAATCTAATTTGTTCACATGAGCAGCATTCCGACAGGAACAGAAGCAACAACTGACCATTCGCTGTGAAACACTCCTATAGATTGTTTTGTAAAATTATTTTAATGATTCATATGTGCCCAGTGAAGATGTACTGACGCTCTGTTCATCGCTTCAAAGATTCCACACTGTCTTTTTATTTTTTAAAATATTGTAATCAATTATGCACCTGAATGCCATTAAAGGCCAAGTCACTTTTCTGCATGTCAAGTAAGAACAAGGGATAATTAATGTGAGCATGCAGTGATAGAAATATAATACTGATGCTCCAAGACTGCTGACAAACAAAACATTTTACATTGGAGCAAATACTGACAGACTGGCGGCACTATTTTTAGACATGTCACAAACAATTGTTATTGACTGCTTACTCCACCACGAGTACAAAATACGCCTTTCAGGTCCCTGGTCTTTTGACCTTTGCTGACCTTGTGACTTGGGAAACATGGACATAATTTCATGGCTCTGCTTTTAAATCAAAATATGTACGAGGCAGAAAATTGTGTCACAAACAGTCCTCGTCACAACACAGGCTTTCCACTGATCAATTCCATTGATTCATTCTGTTTCACAAAGCGCCAATAGAACAATAAATGTAGAAAAGATGTCTGAACTGATTGTCCTATAGGTCTCTCTCTAACACTCAGGACATCTCTGCATCTCTTCCATTGCATGTTTAATTTTTTCCTTTGCTCTCAAGGCTTGTTCGCTGTCCTTTTCTGGAAGTACTGGGAGAGACAAGTTCTCCACCCCTCCCCTCGTAACAGCTAAGAAGCGTCAACAGAATGGCTGCTCTTCGTTGTACTATTATGGCTAAGAATAAGTGGCATGCAGGTGGCCCACTGTCACAAGTTCATTCCTGTGACGCCTCTGGCACTACCGTAATGTTTGTGTAAACGCAGCTGAATACATTTACTGCTGCCTGGTTTTTACCCCTATTTAATCACATGTATGTATCATTTCCTCAGCAGTAGACACTCCTGTTTGGGTGTCCATTTTTGTGCTGTAACAGTTAACAGCTTATCCATGATTCCTACTGTCTAACACAGCCTGATTGCTACATCAGCATCTACAGTATTGTGTCTCTCTTGCTTGGCATCACTCTGTATTTGAGTCTGCACAGTTCACACAGAGTTCACAATAGAATCCCTTCTGTCTAGACTGACTTACATAAAAATCTTCTCCATAGGGACAATTAAGGGAACATACTCGTCAAGTGTATCATTAAACCAGGGAACCTTGTCAAATACAAACTCTGACCAAAACACAGCAGAGGAACTGTTATACACAGCGACACTGCCTTGATACATGTTAACACTAAGATATTACCTGTGTTACAACACTTCATACATCAAAATCCTCATATGAAAATGATCATTCTCTTTCAAGGTAGATAAATGATAAATGGGTTGTACTTGTATAGCGCTTTTCTACCTTCAAGGTACTCAAAGCGCTTTGACACTACTCCCACATTTACCCATTCACACACAGATGGAGGGAGCTGCCATACAAGGCGCTAACCAGCACCCATCAGGAGCAAAGGTGAAGTGTCTTGCTCAGGACACAACGGACATGACGAGGTTGGTACTAGGTGGGGATTGAACCAGGGACCCTCGGGCCGCGCACGGCCATTCTTCCACTGCGCCACGCCGTCCCTAAGGTCCCTATGAATTCTTTTTCCAAGTTCGGTTAAATTTTTCCCTATATTCTGTTTTAACTTTTTAAATTCCATTTTATACCTTTTACACTTATTCTACCACCAGAGTGTGTGCTTTTTTAACTTTATAAAATGTCCTTTCATCAACTGCAAAACTCCTGATATTTGGTGAAGCAATACATCAATGGACATTTTTTTCTGCATTTAAAACACTTGTGGTCTATAACATGGTGCTTTGGTCAAAATTATGCATAAAATATGTTTTACAGATCACCTTCAAGCCGCTTTTTCTCTTCTTAATGCACCATTTTGTGGGCCGTCTTATTTACAGTATGAACCGAAGCCATCCTCCAGGCCAAGCTCATTTCGACTGCGTCTCCACCCGGTCAGCCATGTTGTAGTTTTTAGCGCTTCCATATCAAGTCTACTGGCAGATATAAGTTCGTACTATACACAACTTTTTATTAGAAATGGCAACAGCCGAGGATTTTTAGCACACATATGCATGTACGAGCCAGTCTACCCCACAACAACAGAAAATAGTCTATGGATATTCACATTCATCCAGGTCATTGTATTCTCAGGGTATTCAATCGATCGCAATTGAACAATTGGGTTTGTCTTAAGAGAAGAATCACCTCTCATCCAAGTAGGCTTTATCAGTTCATGCTCATATACTTAAATTGGTCAGATCTAGTCTTAGACTCAGACTAGATCTAACCAATTTACTAAGTCTATGAGAATGAACTGATGATGCCTACTTGAATTTATGAAGGTATCAATGACTGCTTTCAGTACAAGAGCCCTATTCTACCGTTTTTGTACACGCTTGAAGTTACGCATGGTTTTCTTATTCATATTCTCCCATGCGCGACCATGCAACAGGCCCACCATGTGTAAGTGAGGCACAAGTGCGTAAGTTGTGAATAAAGGCGGGCTCATTAAAAATGAGGCGGACTTTGCCGTGATGCCTTTTTTGGCTGAGTGAAAATCATAAAACATGGAGTTTTCTTAATACTTGTGGATGGATGTCTTTGATATGTAGATAGGTCCTGCGGGATCTGGGTATACTGTATTAGCTATAACACTAGCAACTGTTTGCTTTGTCACCTGTAACACAAAAGCTAAAATAACAATGCTTTTTTTCCAGATATCTTAGCATACACTGATGTACACATTGAATTGGTTTTAGCTTCTTTAATGTACAAAACTAATTCACATTCTTTCAGTATTTGGCCATCGGTGTGAAACGTTTGGACACCCCTGGACTAGTCAAGGCACAGTCTTAAATTAACGAATCAAAATTAGATTAACTAGATTAAAGAAATGTCTGATTGTACTTAAGTACCGGTAATCACAATTATTCAATAGTTTGACAGCCTTACTTGTTTATATCAACACATTTTGTGTTTTCGATGGCAACATTGTTAAATTAAGGACACCTGTTACCTATGTCTAGCTTGTGTGCTATTGGGTGCTTAGCTGTTGTGTAGGTGTTAGCTCATTGAAGCTTTGCATAAACGCTCTGCAAGACTGCTTGTATCGGACCGCTTATAACGCAGATACAAACAAATACTTGTTTTTATGTTGATATCAGCCGAATATCAATATCGAATTTGGACATCTCTATTAAGTAGACTAATAAAATATCAGACGTATATTAAACATTTGTCTAACAAGTCCTATGGATGCTGGTCAGAATAGGTCAGTGCTTGGGCACTGAAACATCTATTTTGGAAGACATTGTTTAAGGATCAGATGTCAGCAGACCAAAGTGTTTACATTGATATGGCTTTGAAGAAAAGCTGTGCATTAGCAATAGTAAGATGATTATGGCAATTACAAAGAAAAGGAGCTTATTTTACGATTCATGTATTTGTCTGCCTGCATTGTGCAAGTAAGCATCCAGTGTTTTGTAATCAGAGGTGGCGGGTGGTTGGGATTAGATTACAGTAAACTACAACAGCTCACAGTAACAAGATAGATACCTGGAAAAGGGCCGACCCACATGCCAGATTAGAACACCCGGCCAGTGGGCCAAGGTTACCAACTACAGCATTTGAACTCAGCATAAAGGGCCAACATATTAAGTGGCTTCTTCCCTGACCCATGGTATCATACCCCTACAATCTGCTTTAGTGAATGGCATTCTTACAATCACTGTACTTTGCAACATTTATATAATCACAAACAAGGTGTGCAATTAATTTATTAGTGAATATTAGGGTAGTTAGGGCACCATGTCTGCAACCATGTGTGAAATATGTCCGTTTTCACAATATTATAGTAACAGAACATGACGTATGTGTATTTATTTAACATACTGTATATTTTTCAACAGCTCTAAGTGAAATAAAAATGGGTTTCCATTATTCAAAAGGTTGTGGTTATCAAACGTTTTAGGAGCAATTGCAATAGTTTGCTGCGCTGTGTGCGTGCAGCACTTTTTTAGAACTGGACAACATTTCTGCATTGAAAGAAAATCACAGATAACTACAATCAGTCCCGGCATCATGCCCACCCACAGAATAAGTCATGCCCGCCCTGGGCTGGAAGCGGTTTATCTTATTTGGTTGTTTTTTGTTTTTTTTTACATCGGAGCAGGTAAAAATAAGATAAGTACTCAAAACAAAGGCAGTTAGTTGACTAGGATGATAGCAGAGTTGACATGTTAGTTAAAGTATATAAACGAGACAAAAAAGGTGACGGAAACAAAATCCAATTACCGGTATATTTAATTTTATCTTGTCAAAGGTTGGCACAAATTCGGAAAATATCCTATCACGGCTCTTTAATGGCGTACAGTAAAAGAGGGTTGAGTGTTAGTTATGATGAGAGCCAATCAGATGCTTTTCCTTTGCTAGTTAAGGAAGTCATCGCCAAAACCAAAATGTGTGGCTTTAACATGTTCCACAATCCACATCGTAATGTGTGTAAACCTGGAAGACAGTGAAGAGGACACATTTCATTTTTACTGCTATGAAGCCATCAGCAGGCGAGTCATCGACACAACTGTAAGTCAAATCTATTATTTGCCCCTCCATTTTTCTGCATTCTTTCGTATCTCAAGTTATCATTACGTATATGTATTGTTGCATTTAAACAACTGTATTGTTGATAATAAAGGTAAATTATTGGTATTGTTCATTATCAATAGCGCTATTTCTATTGGTATTTGTATTGATCCATTTGTAGTGTAATAATGCTCATTGTCATTTCTGTATTATTTTTTATTTTTCGCTAACTGCTTATTTGCTATTACTTTTACCATCATATTTGTACATGTCGTATTTGCTGATGTTGCTGTTGTTGTTTGCTGTTGTTGTTTTTGTGTCTCTGTCTAATCCCCCTCTTGTCCCCACAATTTCCCCCTCTGTCTTCTTTTTTTTTCTCTTTCTATCCCCTCCTGCTCCGGCCCGGCTGCACTAAATGATAATATAAATACATTTAATAAAGTCAAATACAAATAAGGCAACAAGAGAAGTATCCTACACTTCTCTTTTGTAAAGTAAATCTGAACAGCCGACATGGGCATCTACATCAACTATATGATTTGCCTGAGAAGCTGGACAGGACACAAAAAAAAAAAAAAGAAAAAGAAAAAAAAAAAAATCTATTATTTGCTATTGGTGTTGTAGCAAAAACTGATTCTGTGCCAAAAAGTTATTCCCACCGCCACGCGGCGGGAGTGCGTATAACGCTTTCGGGCTGTGTCTGTCCACAACTGATTACCATATGTAAAACAAACACTGGTTATTGTAAGGATATATGTTTGAAAATGTTTAAGCCTTTATCATATCTAATAAATGACAGAGTTGGCCATTTCTATAGTATTATGGAGTTTGTAAAGGACTGTTATTGATCCGATGTTGATGTGCTATTACCTCTTTCTTGTTTAGAAGCTACATACAACAATAACTCCTCTTTGTTCATGCACATAACAAATATTAATCAAGTGTTTGGATATATCTATTCAAGAGAGTTATACATATGATAATGAAGTACATACTGTACCGTGTACATGTTAAAGTACCCTTGGGGTGGTATAGCTCGGTTGGTAGAGCGGCCGTGCCAGCAACTTCAGGGTTGCAGGTTCGATCCCCGTTTCCGCCATCCTAGTCACTGCCGTTGTGTCCTTGGGCAAGACACTTTATCCACCTGCTCCCAGTGCCACCCACACTGGTTTAAATGTAACTTAGATATTGGGTTTCACAATGTAAAGCGCTTTGAGTCACTTGAGAAAAGCGCTATACAAATGTAATTCACTTCACTTCACTTTACTTTAAAAAGCTAAAATCTACCCCAAACAACATCTTAGTGATTCAAAATAATATTATGATATTGACACATCTCATCTGTGCATCTTCTAAGGTTATTCTAGTAATGTATGCACTTATGAGATGTGTCAATATCAAAAATATTACTTTAAATCACTTTTTGGCAACCAAGAATACATTGATTTAATGAATACATCCAAACACTTCATTAATATGTATTATGTGCAGGAACACAGAATAGTTAACATTTTATGTAGCTTTTAAACAAGAAATAGGATTTAGTGTCAGCGCTACAACAGTCCTTTGCAATTAAAACCATAGAAATGGCCACCTCTCTCGTTTTTTTGACACAATAAAGGCTTAAATAATTTCAAACACATATCTTTACGAAACTACAAATATACCGTGAAGTAATCAGTTGAGGACAGACGAAGCCCCAACATTGCAGCTGTAACAAGCGTGCATCCTTTTTTGACAGGGCCCTCCCTGAAATTTTTTTATGAACCCCTTAAAAAAATTTGCAGCCGGGTCTGACTAGAATATGTAATTCTGGTAGGAATTGCGGGTGAATGCCGTATGTGCTGTACGCACAAGCCACCAATATGCTCGAGTAGAACTGAAATGCTTGAATGGTGAGGAGTGGAGTGTGTGGATGTTGGAATGGTTTGAATCGGACGAGAAATGTGAGATATGAAGAGGTCTGTATATTTCCCATTTATTTTTCACTGGGTTCAGTTTCAGTTCATTTATTTATATAACACATTTAAAAACAACCCCAGTTGGCCAAAGTGCTGTACAGACATCAGAAAAGGGGCACATAGAGTCACATTTACACTATATAAAAGTTCCTGGTAATTCTTGGTAATCAAGGACATTTTAGAATCCGGAAAGACTTTGGCTTGAATGTCTAGGATGTTTGGGGTGTGGGGATGGTAGAACGGTTCAAAACGGATAAGAAATGTTGGAGTTGTGCAAATTCGAAAATTGGCCCATTCATTTTCAATTGAAAAAAAATTGTCCTGGAAAACCTGGAATTCCAGGTAAAGGAGGAACTTTTGGTAGTTAATGATTCCCGTTTTAATACTTGAGCAGTTCCGATTGGATGAAAACTAGGGGTGCTGAAAGACTGAAAAAACCCAGAAAAAATTACGGCATTAAAAGAATAATGATAATAAATTGATGAATTTATGGTGTAGAACAACATGTGTGAACGCTTGGGCATTCACACAATTACAAAAGTTTTGTTTTTTTTAATTAAAATCATCTTTCTTCAGTAACTGGCAACAATGCATATGCTTCAACTTGCTGAGCTGATTGGCCTTTAATTGACAAGACGTTTGTTTAAAAATCGTTCAAGTTTTGTAGCCTTCCAAGTTTCCTTTTACTCTCTGGAACCACATGTCTGCAGTGTTGGTTTAACTGTCACCAGTAGCAACAGCAACAGAATCCTCATTGATGATTTGCTTGCCAGAAGCCATCAAATGTGTCTGGTCAGCCTGCGTCGATTAATCTCATCTATCTGTAAAAAATGGTGCACTTTTTTCATTCTAAATTTAGACTCATCAATACTATTGTGTGCCATTGTATGACCTCCCCACATGGTCTTTGGTGACCTGAATCAACCGATTCAACTCCTCTCAGTAGCTTTCTATTACTGATATTTTCCCTCTAAAGTGATAAAGAGCAGGGTGTCGCTCATTCTTGAATGCATGCAATATGAAGCCTTCAGATAGCATTTGTGTCAAAGCATTGTTTTGACAGCACGGGGTACAGATTGCACCATTGCAAAACTAATCCACAACCTAATAGCCTTAAAGGGGCCTTTAGTGCCTTAGTCCTGTAACAGTGCTACTCTTATTAGTACACAGCTGAGTTGAGCTTGTCCAGTCTGGGACAACTGGGTTGAACCAGTCTGGTCTCTGCTGCCCCTGTTCTGCTGTCTGTGCAGGGTTTTTGTTCCAGCCTGACAGGCCTCCACTGTAATTAACACCATGGATCACCTCACATGTTCACTCACACAGACAAATAACATTGGGGATGAGAAAGTGAAAGAGATTGGCTGCTATACACATACAGGGGCATGTGGGCATAGTGTGCACACACAACTGTCATACAAAATACATCCACAGAGGAAGCCAGACAAGAAAATACATATGACTGAAATGCAAGGGAGCTCTATGGTTGTGCTTTTGGGTGTGGAATTCCCAGTGAGTGAGAAAATAAACAAAAGCAATGGTGTCTGCATTGGGAGCTTTAATTTCCCACTCTTTCATGCTGCGTTTGGACAGCTAATCCCCCGGCTTCCCTGTCTTTGTAGACATAGAATATGAGCAAAGTGCTCCCATAGGACACAGCGGATGAGAAAATGTATCCTGTTTTTATAAATGGACTTCTTGAAGCATCGAGATGTGTCGTTAGTCATTATCAGATGTAACAGTGTCACTCACATCCTTTCAAATGTCACTGCGCTGAAACTGCAAATGACTTAGATAATCAGGACTACATGGGATGGCTCATGTGACCAGAATGAATGTGGCACTCGATCCAACTATACCAAGCCTTAGTGTACATGTATGTGTGTGTGCATTAGTGTCCTCTATGCATATGGTTGCTTAGTATGAGCTAGACAACTGCTCTCTGGGAGGGATGCCATAGTAATCCTCTATTTGGCTCATCAGTCTCCCACTCTGTCTCTCAGCTTTCTCACACGCAGAGTCTTCGCCTCTTTCATCACTGTTTTGTCTCACACTCTCCATGTGTTTTATCGCAGACAACATACTCCCACTAGTGGAGAAAAATACATGCAGCTAGACAGTGATAGATCAGAATATATACTGTAGAATTTAGTTTCTAATGACTTTCATGGTAGAGGAATTGATGACCTCAAGTTAGACAGTAAACATTGAACTATTAAACAACTAACCACTGCATTAACGGTCTAACATTTCATTTTCTGCATTTATTTCAGTATTATTATCAACAAGACTACAAATATAAAGTAGTGTTTCCCATTCAATTGTTAATTTGAGGCAACCCGCAACGGGTACATTTAGAACAGACCTGTTAAGAAATCGCCAATTTTATGCATACCTATTCTTATTATGATAATGATTCTTATTTTGAAATATTTGACTTTGAAAGTGTCACTTCCGCGTACAGTTTTGCATATGTGGACCCAGTGCCACAGCTAGATTGCAGTCTTGTGAGAATCACTGATTTAGGCGTTGGTGATATGCCCACAATCCATATTGCAATATATATTTCGCAGCCTCTTGCGATAACAATATATCAGGGCTGCAGGGATTAGTCGACAAAATCGACGTCCACCCGTTCATCCATCCATTTTCTACCACTTGTCCCTCTCGGGGTCACAGGATTATAAAAATAGATCAACAAAGATTTGTTATTGTCGACTAGACGCTTAATACAATTTTAATTGATAGACTACCAGCCATGTTCTAGTGTACACTTTAATTCATTGAGGTAAACAATTGCAACTAAATACCAGTACTGAAAAAAAATAGTAAATGTCATGTTTACAGGACATATTGTTGGTTGTTTTATTTTTCACTGTGGTTATTTACTTTGTGGAATAAAGTAAAACGATTGGTTTCTCAGTAAATTATGTTCCTTTTGTTAAAATAGAATTTACCATTAAAAGGTTTTAAAAATAAGTTAAAATCCATTTGCGGGCTCAACGTCAACCTCAAACGTGCACAGCATATCAGAAGCAATAATCATTTGACTAGTCGAATAATAGAACAAATAATCGCTGATTTGGCGACAATCAAAATAATCTTTGGTTGCAGCCCTACAATATACGTTAGAAAACATTATTTGCCGTTATGAATGATGATAGAACCATTTCTAAAGATGTAGGTTACAAAGTATCTTCCATTGACTGCTAAGATATGCAGTAAGGTAGTCAATCATTCCGGTTTTCTCTGCCGTGTGTAGCCATTTTTATTATTCTCTTTCTAGAATATGTATTTATCCATGCATCCATTTACTACTGCTTGTCCCGTTTGGGTTTGCGGCGGGTGCTGGAGCCTATCTCAGCTGCATTTCTCAGCTTGCAATTTCCATGTTCATGGCTGGTAAAATACTGGAAGCATGTGGGGGGTGCTGGAGCCTATCTCAGCTGCATTTCTCAGCTTGCAATTTCCACGTTCATGGCTGGTTAGTCTCCTCCAGAAGCATATAGGCAAACGTAGATATGTTTTAAACAATATGGTAATTTTTTTTTTTTAACTAACATGTTAACTGCATATTACGCTTCTACTGTAATTGATAGGAGCACTGATCAACATTATTGCTATGATATTCTTCTTAATGATGGGGCAGGAGGGAGCAAGGAATACGTTTGCTGTGAATTCATATTAAGTACATTCATTCATTCCTGACCTGCGTTTGCCATGTGTCCATGCTTAGCTATTCCTCGTCCTCCAGTAAAAATTGTAATTGTAAGAAATGCAGTTTATTTGCCGCTTTAGAGGTGAGGATTAGTAACTTGGAGCAGCTTTGTACTGTACTTTAACCATGCTATCTAAAAAAAGTAGCTATCTCTGTGACAATGTTACATTACACTGATGATGCTTTGTAGTTTACTGCAGCTTGTCACTCTCAATTTTGAGAGACAAAGCTAGGTTGTGTCATCAATAAACCATTATGGCAATAGGGTGATGGAAATAGAATATCTATCGTAGACCAAATTTTTATAATTTCTATCGTATACCTTGCAATCCTACACTGAATATACAATTAAGAAGCAATTATTATTTTACTATGAATTTCAGTGTTTCCCAAGAATTTATGTATTTGTGGCTGGCGTACAATAGATAGTGTAGTATCATGGGGTATGCCTTGTAACTTTGCCTTAGGGATTCACACAAGTAGCTTTTGTTCAGATTTAAAGATGAAAATATGTTTACATAAACCTAGCAGGAATATATTATTTGTGACAGGTAGCTGAGTCAATATATCAGAAAAGCATGTGTTTCTGAGGGGGCAAACTGTACAAAAATATATCAAGTGATAGCAACAGGAGGATTATGTCCAACCCAAACACATGACCGACTTGTCTCACACAAAGCCAACAGTCAAATCAGAGGGTGTATTACAATACTGCTTTCTTTTGTAGTTTCCATTCTCCTTCACAAGAACGTCTCCCATGACATGTTGTATTAAACTCCATGTTTTCTATTACGCTCAGCATGAATTAAACTAACAGTCTACTTTTATTTCCATTCCTTTTCCATTTCATGAATTATTACGATACACAAGCGGCAATCCCTCTCTGAGCTGCCACCTTAACGTGGTAGAGGAGTTTGCGTGTCCCAATGATCCTAGGAGCTATGTTGTCCGGGGGCTTCCATGCCCCCTGGTAGGGTCTCCCAAGACAAACAGGTCCTAGGTGAGGGATCAGACAAAGAGCAGCTCGAAGACTTCTATGGAAATGCAAGAACCGAGACTCAGATTTCCCTCGCCCGGACGCGGGTCACCGGGGCCCCCCTCCGGAGCCAGGCCCGGAGTTGGGGCACGATGGCGAGCGCCTGGTGGCCGGGCCTGTCCCCATGGGGCCCGGCCGGGCACAGCCCGAAGAGGCAACGTGGGTCCCCCCTCCAATGGGCTCACCACCCATAGCAGGGGCCATAGAGGTCGGGTGCAATGTGAGCTGGGCGGTAGCCGAAGGCAGGGCACTTGGCGGTCCGATCCTCGGCTACAGAAGCTAGCTCTTGGGACGTGGAACGTCACCTCGCTGGGGGGGAAGGAGCCTGAGCTAGTGCGCGAGGTAGAGAAGTTCCGGTTGGATATAGTCGGACTCACCTCGACGCACAGCAAGGGCTCTGGAACCAGTTCTCTCGAGAGGGGCTGGACTCTCTTCCACTCTGGCGTTGCCAGCAGTGAGAGGCGACGGGCTGGGGTGGCAATTCTTGTTGCCCCCCGGCTCAGAGCCTGCATGTTGGAGTTCAACCCGGTGGACGAGAGGGTAGCTTCCCTCCGCCTTCGGGTGGGGGGACGGGTCCTGACTGTTGTTTGCGCTTACGCGCCAAACAGCAGCTCAGAGTACCCACCCTTTTTGGATTCACTCGAGGGAGTACTTGAGAGTGCTCCCCCGGGTGATTCCCTCGTTCTACTGGGGGACTTCAACGCTCATATTGGCAACGACAGTGAAACCTGGAGAGGCGTGATTGGGAAGAATGGCCGCCCGGATCTGAACCCAAGTGGTGTTTTGTTATTGGACTTTTGTGCCCGTCACGGATTGTCCATAACGAACACCATGTTCAAGCATAAGGGTGTCCATATGTGCACTTGGCACCAGGACACCCTAGGCCGCAGTTCTATGATCGACTTTGTAGTTGTGTCATCGGATTTGCGGCCTCATGTTTTGGACACTCGGGTGAAGAGAGGGGCGGAGCTTTCTACCGATCACCACCTGGTGGTGAGTTGGCTGCGATGGTGGGGGAGGATGCCGGACAGACCTGGCAGGCCCAAACGCATTGTGAGGGTTTGCTGGGAACGTCTGGCAGAGTCTCCTGTCAGAGAGAGTTTCAATTCCCACCTCCGGAAGAACTTTGAACGTGTCACGAGGGAGGTGCTGGACATTGAGTCCGAGTGGACCATGTTCCGCACCTCTATTGTCGAGGCGGCTGATTGGAGCTGTGGCCGCAAGGTAGTTGGTGCCTGTCGTGGCGGTAATCCTAGAACCCGTTGGTGGACACCGGCGGTGAGGGATGCCGTCAAGCTGAAGAAGGAGTCCTATCGGGTTCTTTTGGCTCATGGGACTCCTGAGGCAGCGGACAGGTACCGACAGGCCAAGCGGTGTGCGGCTTCAGCGGTCGCGGAGGCAAAAACTCGGACATGGGAGGAGTTCGGGGAAGCCATGGAAAACGACTTCCGGACGGCTTCGAAGCGATTCTGGACCACCATCCACCGCCTCGGGAAGGGGAAGCAGTGCACTACCAACACCGTGTATGGTGCGGATGGTGTTCTGCTGACCTCGACTGCGGAAGTTGTGGATCGGTGGAGGGAATACTTCGAAGACCTCCTCAATCCCACCAACACGTCTTCCTATGAGGAAGCAGTGCCTGAGGAATCTGTGGTGGGCTCTCCTATTTCTGGGGCTGAGGTTGCTGAGGTAGTTAAAAAGCTCCTCGGTGGCAAGGCCCCGGGGGTGGATGAGATCCGCCCGGAGTTCCTTAAGGCTCTGGATGCTGTAGGGCTGTCTTGGTTGACAAGACTCTGCAGCATCGCGTGGACATCGGGGGCAGTACCTCTGGATTGGCAGACCGGGGTGGTGGTTCCTCTCTTTAAAAAGGGGAACCGGAGGGTGTGTTCTAACTATCGTGGGATCACACTCCTCAGCCTTCCCGGTAAGGTCTATTCAGGTGTACTGGAGAGGAGGCTACGCCGGATAGTCGAACCTCGGATTCAGGAGGAACAGTGTGGTTTTCGTCCTGGTCGTGGAACTGTGGACCAGCTCTATACTCTCGGCAGGGTCCTTGAGGGTGCATGGGAGTTTGCCCAACCAGTCTACATGTGCTTTGTGGACTTGGAGAAGGCATTCGACCGTGTCCCTCGGGAAGTCCTGTGGGGAGTGCTCAGAGAGTATGGGGTTTCGGACTGTCTGATTGTGGCGGTCCGCTCCCTGTATGATCAGTGTCAGAGCTTGGTTCGCATTGCCGGCAGTAAGTCGGACACGTTTCCGGTGAGGGTTGGACTCCGCCAAGGCTGCCCTTTGTCACCGATTCTGTTCATAACTTTTATGGACAGAATTTCTAGGCGCAGTCAAGGCGTTGAGGGGATCTGGTTTGGTGGCTGCAGGATTAGGTCTCTGCTTTTTGCAGATGATTTGGTCCTGGTGGCTTCATCTGGCCAGGATCTTCAGCTCTCACTGGATCGGTTCGCAGCTGAGTGTGAAGCGACTGGGATGAGAATCAGCACCTCCAAGTCCGAGTCCATGGTTCTCGCCCGGAAAAGGGTGGAGTGCCATCTCCGGGTTGGGGAGGAGATCTTGCCCCAAGTGGAGGAGTTCAAGTACCTCGGAGTCTTGTTCACCAGTGAGGGAAGAGTGGATCGTGAGATCGACAGGCGGATCGGTGCGGCGTCTTCAGTAATGCGGACGCTGTATCGATCCGTTGTGGTGAAGAAGGAGCTGAGCCGGAAGGCAAAGCTCTCAATTTATCGGTCGATCTACGTTCCCATCCTCACCTATGGTCATGAGCTTTGGGTTATGACCGAAAGGACAAGATCACGGGTACAAGCGGCCGAAATGAGTTTCCTCCGCCGGGTGGCGGGGCTCTCCCTTAGAGATAGGGTGAGAAGCTCTGTCATCCGGGGGGAGCTCAAAGTAAAGCCGCTGCTCCTCCGCATCGAGAGGAGCCAGATGAGGTGGTTCGGGCATCTGGTCAGGATGCCACCCGAGCGCCTCCCTAAGGAGGTGTTTAGGGCATGTCCGACCGGTAGGAGGCCACGAGGAAGACCCAGGACACGTTGGGAAGACTATGTCTCCCGGCTGGCCTGGGAACGCCTCGGGATCCCCCGGGAGGAGCTGGACGAAGTGGCTGGGGAGAGGGAAGTCTGGGCTTCCCTGCTTAGGCTGCTGCCCCCGCGACCCGACCTCGGATAAGCGGAAGAAGATGGATGGATGGATGGATGGACAAGCGGCAATGCCGTGCCTTAAATATAATATTATGTTAATATAATATTTGACAGATCCAATTAAAAAAAACAGAGTGAATCCATTCGTTACATTTCTGAAGTTACAGTGCCACTGATGCACCAGCAAAGACCCTCAAGATGTTGGACTGAAATCCTGCTGATTGTTTTACGATGACCTGTCCTAACAAAGCAATGAGACCCCACGGTTCTATAATTTATAACAGTCCAAGAAAAGACAGTGCCGCTCATTCTTTTCACCCTGAAGTGCAGTCTCAGAGGATGAATAACAAGCAGACAAAACTGTGGGGAAGAATGTAATTCTACACAATTAAAAAGGAATGATGGGATTAGCACTCCAAAGCACGTTAAGATGGTATCAGATGTGATGTGCTTTGTACCAGCACAAAGCAAAGTCATCAAAAGGAGACTACAGTGGCACCTAAACTTACAAGTAATTTGAGATACGTGTTGTCTCTCGGCATTTTATTATGCTTTACTACTTGAGTTACAACCCTAGTCCGCTCCCGGCTGTGCTGTTTGAGCAACAAAGAGTTAATGGTATATTGTTACACCTTGCTGTCCCTTCCATTATAAAATAAGTTGATGAGCGCATTTGAGCGCCGCTCAGAGAACGACAAAATCCTGCCCGCCAACCATCGGAACTGAAAAAGTTACAGTAGTGCAAAGGAGGACAACCATAGCATCTCCACCGTTGTATGGTCAATCCACATCATACAAGCTGTAACCAGCACAAACTTCCAAACGGCTGATATTTATCGAAAACAATATTGATAAGCTGGAAATGATGTGTTTTATTTCCTTCTGTTTACTACTTAATCAACAAACTGGCGGGTCGAGCATTACCTTTGGTACACAGACATAGATATCGCTTGTTGTCAACTTTGACCTCACTGGTCTGTCACTTAAATATCAGATTCCCAGTTTGTCTTTCTTTATTTCACAAAATGCAACGTTCCGTATAACTGGCTCAATCTCCGTGCCTTGTTGTCTTTTTTGGCAACATTTAAACAACCTTTCAACTCCACAACAGACGTTACTTCCCATCTTTGTCCCGGAAGTTCCACCCCCCAGTCAAGTCATTGGCTATAGAACCTGTGACGACACTGACTTGACTTGACTCGAGGAAAAAAAAAATATTTGACATGTGACATGTGTTTGGCTTTTTATTTTATTTAACATCTTTGAGGATATATGTTGTGTTTTAAAAATGAGAAAATACTGGAAGCATGTCACTCTTATAGACAGTGCTTTTTTTAATATTTGAAGATGAATGTGCCTATGGCTGTTCTCATTTATTAGGTTACTGCTAATCTGAAGGCATTTAACTGATCAGTTGTCTTAGAAGACGTTTGACCTCTCAGCCGAGTCTAAGTCAAGTCTAAGCGCCTGGTGCCAAGGTCCTAACTTTTAATCCTTTAACATGAAGAAGAGTGTACGCACAGGAAGGAAGGCTTATTGTGTTCTTTTGTGGTGTGAAAAAGAAAGTGTCCATCAACAAATGTTAACCATAGAATCGAACCGTTCAAACACCGTATTAAATGTTATTGAATCATTCATACACTAAATCGAATCACATCGAATCGTTCCATTTGATAATTCAATCGTTTTTGAATCACATCGTAACCCATGTATCGAAATGCAAATCGGCTCGTCCATCACAAAGATACAAACCCCGTTTCCATATGAGTTGGGAAATTGTGTTAGATGTAAATATAAACGGAATACAATGATTTGCAAATCATTTTCAACCCATATTCAGTTGAATATGCTACAAAGAGGGCTTCACGGTGGCAGAGGGGTTAGTGCATCTCCCTCACAATACGAAGGTCCTGAGTAGTCTTGGGTTCAATCCCGGGCTCGGGATCTTTCTGTGTGGAGTTTGCATGTCCTCCCCGTGACTGCGTGGGTTCCCTCCGGGTACTCCGGCTTCCTCCCACCTCCAAAGACATGCACCTGGGGATAGGTTGATTGGCAACACTAAATTGGCCCTAGTGTGTGGATGTGAGTGTGAATGTCGTCTGTCTATCTGTGTTGGCCCTGCGATGAGGTGGCGACTTGTCCAGGGTGTACCCCGCCTTCCGCCCGATTGTAGCTGAGATAGGCTCCAGCGTCCCCCGTGACCCCAAAGGGAATAAGCGGTAGAAAATGGATGGATGGATGCTACAAAGACAACATATTTGATGTTCAAACTGATAAATATTATTTATTGTGCAAATAATCATTAACTTTAGAATTTGATACCAGCAACACGTGACAAAGAAGTTGGGAAAGGTGGCAATAAATACTGATAAAGTTGAGAAATGCTCATCAAACACTTATTTGGAACATCCCACAGGTGAACAGGCAAATTGGGAACAGGTGGGTGCCATGACTGGGTATAAAAGTAGATTCCATGAAATGCTCAGTCATTCACAAATAAGGATGGGGCGAGGGTCACCACTTTGTCAACAAATGCATGAGCAAATTGTTGAACAGTTTAAGAAAAACCTTTCTCAACCAGCTATTGCAAGGAATTTAGGGATTTCATCATCTACGGTCCGTAATATCATCAAAGGGTTCAGAGAATCTGGAGAAACCACTGCACGTAAGCAGCTAAGCCCGTGACCTTCGATCCCTCAGGCTGTACTGCATCAACAAGCAACATCAGTGTGTAAAGGATATCACCACATGGGCTCAGGAACACTTCAGAAACCCACTGTCAGTAACTACAGTTGGTCGCTACATCTGTAAGTGCAAGTTAAAACTCTCCTATGCAAGGCGAAAACCGTTTATCAACAACACCCAGAAACGCCGTCGGCTTCGCTGGGCCTGAGCTCATCTAAGATGGACTGATACAAAGTGGAAAAGTGTTCTGTGGTCTGACGAGTCCACATTTCAAATTGTTTTTGGAAACTGTGGACGTCGTGTCCTCCGGACCAAAGAGGAAAAGAACCATCCGGATTGTTATAGGCGCAAAGTTGAAAAGCCAGCATCTGTGATGGTATGGGGGTGTATTAGTGCCCAAGACATGGGTAACTTACACATCTGTGAAGGTGCCATTAATGCTGAAAGGTACATACAGGTTTTGGAGCAACATATGTTGCCATCCAAGCAACGTTACCATGGACGCCCCTGCTTATTTCAGAAAGACAATGCCAAGCAACGTGTTACATCAACGTGGCTTCATAGTAAAAGAGTGCGGGTACTAGACTGGCCTGCCTGTAGTCCAGACCTGTCTCCCATTGAAAATGTGTGGCGCAATATGAAGCCTAAAATACCACAACATAGACCCCCGGACTGTTGAACAACTTAAGATGTACATCAAGCAAGAATGGGAAAGAATTCCACCTGAGAAGCTTAAAAAATGTGTCTCCTCATTTCCCAAACATTTACTGAGTGTTGTTAAAAGGAAAGGCCATGTAACACAGTGGTGAACATGCCCTTTCCCAACTACTTTGGCACGTGTTGCAGCCATGAAATTCTAAGTTAATTATTATTTGCAAAAAAAAAAAAAAAAGTTTATGAGTTTAAAAATCAAATATCTTGTCTTTGTAGTGCATTCAATTGAATATGGGTTGAACAGGATTTGCAAATCATTGTATTCCGTTTATATTTACATCTAACACAATTTCCCAACTCATATGGAAACGGGGTTTGTAGAACATGCTATACGTTTACCAAACAATCTGTCACTCCTAATCGCTAAATCCGATGAAATCTTATAAGTCTAGTCTCTTACGTGAATGAGCTAAATAATATTATTTGATATTTTATGGTAATGTGTTAATAATTTCACACGTAAGTCGCTCCTGAGTATAAGTCGCACCTCCGGCCAAACTATGAAAAAAAAATGCGACTTATAGTTCGAAAAATACGGTAGTACTTAACCTAAAACTAATTTGGTAATACGACGCAAAAACATATGTTATGGTCATGTACGGTCACAATGTTACTTTACTTAGATTTTTCAAGGGATGTTTTCAGTTTGCGTGCTTTTTTAAAAGTAAGGTTAACTGATGGATTTTTCAGTGATATATGTAAACATCTGCACTTCAACTACATAATCCGCAGCGTGGCTCGGGTGATAGATCGGCCGCGCAAGCAACTTGAGGGTTCCTGGTTCGATCCCATCTTTTGTCATCCTAGTCCCGTCCGATGTGTCTTTGGGCAAGACACTTCACCCTTGCTCTTGATGGGTCATTGTCAGCGCCTTGCATAGCAGCTCCCTCCATCAGTGTGTGAATATGAGTATAAATGGGTGAATGTGGAAATAGAGTCAAAGCGCTTTGAGTACCTTGAAGGCAGAAAAGCGCTATACAAGTATAATCCATAATTTCCCTGTTGTGGGATAAATAAAGGCAAGTCCTATCGTATCCTTTCCTACCACTGTATTTGACATTGTAGTAGTGTGAAAACAAGAATTTACTGTACCTGAAGCTCACACCAAGCCACCTCTACCCAGGTCTCGGTGTCCAGGCCTTTGTACACAGTCTTGAAGGCTCCTCTGCCCAGTTCAATGTCAAACTTGAGGAACCTGCCTCCAGGAGAAGTGGCCACAGCCTTCATCTCGGCCTCCTCCTCCAGCTCACGGTCCCTCTCCTTCCCCTTTAAGTTGGGTGAGGAGGGAGGGCCCCCCCTGCCAAGCTCCTGGCCGCTGGGGCAGGATGGATCGTGGCCCAGGGCAGCGCAAGACACAGCCCCTTGCTGCGGGACATTGGTTTTGAAGATAGGGTCAAAGGAGCGCAGTTCCAGGTGGGGTGCACTGTGGGGGGCTTCTGGCAGAACCACCTCATCCTCCTCCTCACAGATCTCCACACTCTTCCTAAAGAAGCGCTTCTCCCTCCTAAGACATTTCTGACCTGTGTCAACTGGCAGAGTGGGCGTTGAGAAGAAGACAGCTTTGACTGGGGCCACCATACTCTCCTTACGAGTATCTTCTCCTCCTCCTCCTGCTCCATCTTTTCCTCCTGTCATTCTCTTCTCCTGAGGCCGGGATGGGAGGGAATCCGAGGGAGTGCTGTGTGTCCTGTCCCTCTGCCTGTTGGAACGACCCTCCTGGTCCAGGTCCTCCTCCCTCTGTCCATCTGGTTTCTCAGACGATTCCTCTGTGCCCGTGGGCTCTCCTGGGTCTGTAGCCATGGAGAATGTCTTTTTTCACTCCTCCTAGACCTCCTCCACACCTTTTCTTCTCTGTCAGACTCCGTCTCTCTCTCTTTGTTCACACTCGTTCCAGTGATCCTGGTCGGCCAGACGTCTTTCTTTCTGTCCTCCAGGTGTTTTATGAAGGTCAGCTGCAGGTCCAATTAGTGACCTTCTCCTACTTTCCTTTCTTTATTCTCAACACATTATGATTCCACATAAAAATAACTAAACCACAGGAGAAGAGCTTATGTTCGCCCTTTCTTTTGCAGCATCCTCTACATCTTCATCACAATCCATTTGATTCCATCACGAAGCCAAATAAACAGCACGCATTCAAGACCTTATTAACACAGTAAAGCAGCAGTCTTTTCACACGCCTGCCGGGAGAGCCTCACTTCTTCTGGTCCCAACTGCCGAGTGAATATCTTCAAGAGAAGCCTGCAAGACAAAAACAACACAATTCAGACATTTAGAGGCAAGAATGACAGTCTGTAATCATGCTGTAGCCTTATACCAACTCTTTCAATAAGCAAGAGGGAGAATGACACACACACATAAATACAAACCCTTGTCTGTCAATTGCATTTCACATACATACATAATATACAGTATATTCATCTGGTTCATCAATGTTACTTGCAAACAACATAACACAAGTAGTCAAGTTTCATGCCTTAAAAGGGAACATCACTTTTTTTGAATGTTTGCCTATCGTTCACAATCATTATGAAAGATATGAAGACAAATGGATGTTTTTTTTAGTACATTCTAACTTGTAAATAAACGTAAATAGAAGTCCGCTTACAATGGAGACAATGGAAAGTCCTCTATTCCGCCCATAAAACCCAATTAATAACCATCCAAAAATTGCCAAGGATACTACATTTACTGTACATATTGTGACTTGAATATTAACCAAGTTTTAGTGATATTAGTATTATAAGCGCTAACGTAGACAAACTATATATAGCGGCACCGTGATCACTAACTTGTGTGGCTATGCTGACACTATCGACTGGTGAGGTGCTTCCTCGCCTCAGTGCTCGTGAAAGTTTATTCTAATCTAGATCACAAATCATGCCTCTCATAGTAGAAGAACAAGGACGTATTCCGACAAGTTGGTACACTTTGACAGGCAATTAAGACTCTGTAGAAAGAAAGACACAAAAAGACGCTAGGCCCTGCTCCTTTTCCTCGCAAGGATTATGAGTCATTCTGCGTCTAAATGGGGATATTGCAAGATTCTATCAGTCGGCATCCTAATGGCAGCAGACATTGTGCAGTAAGTGATGTTTTATTATTTTTGTTGGCTCTCATGACGTCTGCAGTGAGTAATAATCACTGATGATGTTGGGGGAGAAAAAGCAAACGTTTTTTAAATTAATGCGCTGCGTATGCTTAAAATGAGCGAAATAGGTAAATATTAAATGTTATTATATGTGCCTGTTACTACATTACATATATACATGCAGCGTGTTTATAAAACCTAAATGGAGGTATTTGGATATTTTTTGAGGGTTTCTTAGGCAGAAAAAAGCGACTCCCATAGGCTCCATTGTAAGGCATTTATTTACTATTTAGAATTCATAAAAAAAGAAAAACATGTGTTCTTGTCTTACATACGCATTGTGAATGATTCCAAAAATGTGCAGTTCCCCTTTGAGTAGTATGCTGTGTAATCTTATTGCTGACTGACATTTAAAACCTGCTTGCATGCTAGTGTTTACATTATTTTACATGAGTGTACATTGTCATGACAGATGTCAATAGCTGCAAACTGTGAACGCATCTCTCATTATTACATATGTGTACTGATTAGGACAAAGGGAGGTTACATATGTAATGCTGGAACAAAATGTTTAACTGTACATCAATAACTTGCCTTAACTTTTCCTATGATTGAAATTAAATGTATTGAATAATGACAATCATTAGGATTGGACACGATCATATGACAACTTAGTGTTAATTAGCAGCAAGAAACTGCCGCTAGTAAAACCTATTCTGACTATTAAATATGGATGACGAACTATGGACTAGTTCAGTATGAATAATTCATATGCAATGAGACAGACAAAGTGTACTGAAAGTGTAATGGTAGTGTGATTATATGGCGCTTTAGACTAGCCTCTTAGAGCTGCAGGAGAAACTAAACACGGATGCATTCTGTGACATCGCAAACCACCAGCAATGAGCAATGCTCAGAGCTCCCCAACAACCAATAATTGCTCCTGATAGTTTTTAGGTTGGACCTACAACTACATTGGATTTTTTGTAAATGCATATCAATTATGAAAACTCAATGGAAAAAAATGATATACAAAGACTGTAGACATATGTTTTACTCTGAAGTCACATTGTGGTTAAAATTCGGCTCTCGTCACTACCAGCAGTTGACAATGCTATTCAAGTCTGAGACTAGATGTTCGGTGACGACCAAACAATTGTTTCAAAACAACCAACCAACGTTAAAAACACACTACCTGTCCAAAAACAACATTCCCTTATTGAAAACAAACAAATTATATATTTTTTTCCATTTTGTGCTTTTAATTTAATGTTGTGCTTGTTTATGTTTTATAAACTATACATACAGTATGGCCTCAGTCTGCTTTGCAAGCAATGGATCATCTTGGTTGGCACTTGCTGGCTTCGTAGTTCAATGTGAGTGTGGTAATGTCTTCCGCTTCGATCACATACGTAGGTCCTTTCAGGACACCAGATTACAAAATGCCCTTGATGGGACAAAGCCTCAAATGAAATTCATCGTCAAAACCATTTATTTCAATTTAATTTGCTCTTGCTATTTTTTGTACTACCCATGTGTGGCCTGAGTCAATATTCACACTCGATAATAGAAGCATGACCTCTTGGAGAACAACATGTTAATGCACGCTGTACAAATGCAATGTGGCTGTCAGCGAGTGTATTGACGCATTAATTGGAAAGTAAAGAGACTAGAGAGCATAGTCGGGGCCAGTTTATTAACTCACGTGTACTTCTCAACACATATTACTTTACGACCAAACATGTGGGTCATGCGCTATAAGGCACCCCTGTATCAGGTTCCAGAAGTTTGAGGCCATGAAGCATCTACAAGGGTCACATTCATGTCTGCCATTTAAATACACGGTTGGCCTCCAGAAGGGAACAGTAAATCCAAACTTTTTCGCCAATGAAAGACCAAAGCCTTCAGCACTTTGCATCTCTCTTCAAAGCAAACAGAGGTACATTGCAAGCTATTAGCTGTCAATCAAATGACAAACACAATGAGGACCAGATGCCTTAAGGATTCTGAAGAGCAAGGAGGACTTCCAGTTCTGTGACATTCCAAGACATAGACGCATGCTCCTAAATTTAGCTTGAAACAGGTGGCCTGTCAAAACTTGCTGAAAAATGTTTGCACAACGCAACAAAACATATCGATGTGTTTGAGATCACACACACTTTAGCCGACAACAGTAACACATTACATGATTTAGGTTTTGTCAAAACTGCTCCAATGTGCATGATGGGTAGAGAATACATTTTGCATACAAGGTTTTGTCTTCTCTCAAACATAACTTTATTGGCAGCACATGGAGGAGGTGCACAGTGAGAGAACTCTGATGAGGTATGCAAAATGTCGTCATAAATTATTCTCATTTGTTTATTATATGTATTACAGTTCAGTAGTTGACCTTTTTCGATTATTATGTTGTTGTGATCACAAAAGATAATCATCAAGGGGTACTATTTTTCATTGCCAATGGTGTAATTTTTTTGTACCTGTTGTTCATGTTAAGTGGAGATTAAAACTGTTGATGTCTTTCTTATTCAACTTCTCCCTCATCAATAACATAATCTCCACATTAGTGAGCCTTTGACTTGAATGATATCGGACGACAACAGCAGCAGGACTTGCACCATTCATTTCAGCACAAACTTCTCCACGACGTTCGAGTTGAGTAACTTTATGCAGAACAAATTTCGCCTGTTTTTTTTAGCACATTGAGGTTAGTCCCAACTGAGAGGTATTACACAGGATGTGAAAAAGTATTTCCACATAGTGACTGTACTGCATGCCTCGACGGCGGCCAGAGCAATGATGCTTGGAGAATCCTCTGACAACTTGTATAACACACTTGGGTAACTATACAGTGTTCCCTCAATTATCACGGGAGTTACATTCCAGACACCAACCATCCGACCCCCGTCGTAGGTGAATTTCCGCAAAGTAGGGACGCTATTTATTTTATGACTTCTAGAAATATTTTAAGCATGTTCAGTCTTAATAAACACAGAGGCCTTGATTTACTAAGATCAAAACACCACGCGCTAGACAGCATGTGCATAACAGCGTGTATTATGAGTGGGCGTGTTGCGTGTGAGCTACTAACAATGCGTGTACAATTGAAAAGTGGTGCATATCGCTTTATTTAAATGATGAGTTTGCGTGCACACTGGTCTTTTACCAAGGAGACGATAATTTTCTGCATATTTAGGTTATCATTCTACGACCTGTGTGCGATGTGTTGAACCAGCAGCACACGTCTATAATCTGAATCGCAATCTAGACAACACTGACACCTAATTCCGTGCGCGAGGCTGTGGATCGCACCACCAGCGCATTCGTGTCTAACTACAACTATGAAACTATCCATCCATCCATCCATCCATTTTCTACCGCTTGTCCCTTTTGGGGTCACGAGGGGCGCTAGAGCCTATATCAGCTGGATTCGGGCAGTAGGCGGGGTACACCCTGGACAAGTCGCCACCTCATTGCAGGGCCAACACAGATAGACAGACAACATTCACACACTAGGGCCAATTTAGTTTTGCCAATCAACCTATCCCCAGGTGCATGTCTTTGGAGGTGGGAGGAAGCCAGAGTACCCGGACGGAACCCACGCAGTCACGGGGAGAACATGCAAACTCCACACAGAAAGACCCCGAGCCCGGGATCGAACCCAGGATTGTGAGGCACATGCAATAACCCCTGTTCCACTGTGCTGCCCAACTATGAAAATATTTGATTTATAAATAAGAATGCTACTTTGTGCAAAGTTCCAGAACCAATTAGACATAATAAACTAGAAATTACTGTAACATCAAATGTTGATGTCTTAATAGCAAATCTTTTTTTTTTTTTTAAGTCAGGCCAACTGTAACTCATGGACAGCTTCCACACCTACGTTCCATAAAGTGTCACTATACTGCATCCTCAATGTGCAAATTAATAGTGAGTAAGGCAGTACAAGAAGTCAACAGTATACATTTTCTGTTCAATTGCAATAAATGGGAATACATAATTTGAAATACATTGTTTTTGACTCCGTTTGTCCAATCAATTATTGCTATCAAATATAATACATCTGCTTATATTTCATGCTGCACTTTATATTTATCAGAAAACTATGTAGAATTTTGCATTATATTGCCATATCACAATATTGCAATACTATATTGCATCTTGATAACGTGAAGTCCCTGCCAATACCCAGCCAATTCTATTCAGTATTGAGAGTATGTGTTGCATGAGGTGTGCACTGTGCACAGGTGAACATTCCCCGGCAGAGTCGGCAGAGCAAGTGTTCAAACTAAAGTGTGTTTAAATAATTAAAATGTCATTTTTAATAATGCATTCATTAGGAACACACCTTTTGTATTATTTTTAGATTATACAATTTGATTTTGTGCAGAAGTTGTCTTTCTTTCTTTCTTTCTTACAGTACCAGTTTTGGAAAAAAAACAACCCAAAAAAACAGTACTAGTATCGCAATAACATTCTACAGGTATGCATATCCCATATTTCTTCCATATTTCATGGTAAACACATACAGTTACTTTTGATTTTGTATTTTTTTATCAACACACAAACAAAGAAGATTCAAACAAGACTGTACACAAACCAATATGACCTGCGACCTGAGGGACCACAATAGTGGTGAACACCTAAAGATATAGTTAAGTGTTAATGTTCAAGTACTTCTGACATCATAAAAAATAAATCATGTCAGTTAAACAAACTCAGAACGTTTGCATGTAAAGTCAAGCTACCGTGACAGCTCAATTAGAACATTGCAATATTTCTATAGGTGACACTTTGCCTACCATTTTTCCAGTTGACCTTTAACAGCTCAAAAATAAGAACACATGCATGAGCTGGTGAAGCACTGCCAACATGGCAAAACACGATTTTGACCCAATGGTTTTCAAAGTGTGGTGTTTTCCGCTCAACCAAGGAAGTGACAATCATTCATCCTTTGACATATTTAAAGTTACTCACTTAATGGGTTTGGAAAATATGTTTACTTGTTTAGTTTACTCAAGGACGGTGCAGCACTTCCCCTGAATTATTCTGGTGCCTTCCAGGGAATGCTTCATACTTTGAAAGCCCCTGATTGAGACAGCATCGATAGGGTTGGGCGATTTATCAAAAAAACATCGAAACTGACATTTAGAGCTAACCGACTTAAAACTGCTGTGTCAATTACCGCATTTTTCGGACTATAAGTGGCAGTTTTCTTCATAGTTTGGCCGGGGGTGCGACTCAGGAGCGACTTATGTGTGAAATTATTAACACATTACCGTAAAATATCAAATAATATTATTTAGCTCATTCACGTAAGAGACTAGACGTATAAGATGTCATGGGATTTAGCGATTAGGAGTGACAGATTGTTTGGTAAACGTATAGCATGTTCTATATGTAATAGTTATTTGAATGACTCTTACCATAATATGTTACGTTAACATACCAGGCACGTTCTCAGTTGGTTATTTATGCCTCATATAACGTACACTTATTCAGCCTGTTGTTCACTATTCTTTATTTATTTAAAATTGCCTTTCAAATGTCTATTCTTGGTGTTGGCTTTTATCAAATAAATGTCCCCCAAAAATGCGACTTATACTCCAGTGCGACTTATATATGTTTTTTCCCTTCTTTATTATGCATTTTCGGCAGGTGCGACTTATACTCCGGTGCGACTTATACTCCGAAAAATACGGTATTCTGTTTTTTCCCAACCTGTAGTGCACTTAAAGTACACTGCTGGTTGTGGAGTTACACAAGCGGCCAGATATGCAAAGCATAAAGGCTGCCAGAATACCAGCAGAAGAAAAAGTAGCCACAAGACACTGTCACATCCAGTCTGCTACACGGAGGCGTCATGGATAGGGATGGGAATCAAAAACCGGTTCGTGTTCAGAACTGATTCCCAGTGTATCAATTCCTTGGAATAGCTTGCCATTTTGTCAAGCGATTCTCTTAACTGTGCGTAGTGACGTCAGATTGCAAAATGGTGGTGCCCGGTCGGAACAAACACTAACATTTTACAAGAAAAGATTGCAACAGCACTACTTGTAATAATTATAAGGCTGCTATTTCATCAAGAGGCTGACATACGAGCAATATGTTGAAACATTTGAACACACAGAATGCAACAATTATAATGAAAGTCGCGTTTGTAACCGCACCAATCTCATCCTAAGCAGCAGTAATGCTAGCACATCATCTGAATACAAAACGCACTAACTCACCGCCTATCATGTTAGCGCTATTATTTGTTAAATTGAAATGAATACCTTTTCATTTAGATGAACATGACGAGAAACAGATTCTGACTGGCTCCGAGGCTGGTCCGCACTAGACAAATGTCACCGAGCACCGACTAAGTTTGTGGTCAAAAGCTTGCACATATTTGCTACAGTAGACACTCCATATTTTCAGTAGGTGAATGTTCTATTGTAGTCAGAAAAAAAGTTGCATGTTTTCCTCCTACTAGATTTCCTCTGAGTCATTAAATTATACAGTCTTAATTATATAATATGATATACATTTGGTGTACAAGTCAATTCATGTCAGCAATTAACTTCAAATGTAAAACTAATATGTGATATTAACTCATTACATGCAAAGTGAGGTTTGTGTAGCCTTTATTATAATTTTAATGATCTTGGCTTAAACTTATATTTTATGAAATTTTCAATTCAAGGTTTTCATAAACTGCAAGCCACAATCATCAAAATTATATCAAAGGCTTGACTTTTCACTTTGCATGTAAAGTTAATATGACATGTTATTAAATGTTACATTCTTGTGTAAATTCAACATGATTTATTTTGTTAAATTCTACAGCAGAATATTTATTTATTATATTTATTTTCTTAAATTAAAAACATTTTGCAGATGATGTGGTCCTGATGGCTTCATCTGGCTAGGATCTTCAGCTCTTGCTGGATCGGTTCGCAGCCGAGTGTGAAGCGACTGGGATGAGAATCAGCACCTCCAAGTCCGAGTCCATGGTTCTCGCCCGGAAAAGGGTGGAGTGCCATCTCCGGGTTAGGGAGGAGACCCTGCCCCAAGTGGAGGAGTTCAAGTACCTCGGAGTCTTGTTCACGAGTGAGGGAAGAGTGGATCGTGAGATCGACAGGCGGATCGGTGCGGCGTCTTCAGTAATGCGGACGCTGAGCCGGAAGGCAAAGCTCTCAATTTACCGGTCGATCTACGTTCCCATCCTCACCTATGGTCATGAGCTTTGGGTTATGACCGAAAGGACAAGATCACGGGTACAAGCGGCCGAAATGAGTTTCCTCCGCCGAGTGGCAGGGCTCTCCCTTAGAGATAGGGTGAGAAGCTCTGTCATCCAGGGGGAGCTCAAAGTAAAGCCGCTGCTCCTCCACATCGAGAGGAGCCAGATGAGGTGGTTCGGGCATCTGGTCAGGATGCCACCCGATCGCCTCCCTCGGGAGGTGTTTAGGGCATGTCCGACTGACAGCTTGTTGTGTGGGTGCAAACAGGATGGGGGACGACAACAAGGTTGAAAACAACAAGTGATAACGAAGGGAGCTTCCCTTTATACAAGTCCCCCGGGTGAGGAGTTCCCATGAAAGCCACATACCGGACAGCGTTATCACAGTACAATACATCAAACACATGCAACCTAATCAGTCTTACACACCCGCCCAGACTCATTTCAGTACATGCACACGCACGCTGAACATACACTAGTAGGCGAGAACATACATGTTTTCAACTGTATCGTCCCTATTAGCATTGCCATGGAGTTATATTTGTTAATTAGTAAATCTGTACTTAAGACCTTTTCTGGGACTGATAAAAGTATCACCCTGGACTCTTCCTCTTTCTTATGCACATTATGATGTAACTATGCCTAACCCAGGGGTCAGCAACCTAAAAACTTGAAAGAGCCATATTGGACCAAAAATAAAGTAACAAAATCTGTCTCCAGCACCCCCCGCGACCCCAAAAAAGGGACAAGCTGTAGAAAATGGATAGATGGATGTCTGGAACCGCAAAAAATGAAAAGCCTTATATACGGTAAGTGTTATAATGAAGGCAACACATGATGTAAGTGTCTATATTAGCTATATCAACCTACTATCAAAGGCTGACGCATATCTTTGTTGACAGAAATGTTGTATTTTAATTTTTAATCTTCACATTTTTGCAACATTGGAAATCATTAGTAAAATGGAGGCTTCTCACTGGTTGAGATAAGTTCTGGAAATTACTGGCTCAGAATGGCCAACTGTATAGATGTGGGTGTCCAAGCTAAAGGAAACGGCAGGCTGTCTTCTTCTAATGGATTTATTAAAATGTTTGCGAGCTGGGTAACGTTTGCTGTGGTCTGGAACAACATGGCACACAAACAACACAGAAATGCAGCCAATATTACATACAGATAATGTGTCATGAGACATGCAAATATAAATTGAATACACAGAGGACATAAGTAAAGGAAATTAAACGAGCTGAAATATACCTACAAATGAGGCATAATGATGCAATATGTACATACAGCTAGCCTATTTAGCATGTTAGCACTGATTAGCTTGCAGTCATGGATTGACCAAATATGCCTGTAAAGCACTGCAGCAAATCAATCAAATCAACAAAGCTCACCTTTGTGCATTCACGCACAGCATAAAACGTTTGGTGGACAAAATGAGACAAAGAAGGAGTGGGATAAAACACGTCTTTCTGTGGCAGCATCGAAGATAGTTGTACATGTAAACGAACTACGATGAGTTCAAGGATCGCTAAAATTAGTAGGACAAAACATTGCTTGCCATATACTCTCATCAGTGAATATAACATAAACAGTGGGATTTGTAACAATTAGGAAGGTTTTTGTCATGTTTATTCTCCTACAGAAAATATATTAAAACAAAAAAAAAAAATGTTTTCTTCATCTTTTTTCATTTTCACACATCTCTGGAAGAGGTCCAGGGAGCTAATAGGGCGGCGCTAGAGCCGCGAGTTGCTGACCCCTGGCCGAACATTAACTTGTTGTGTGGTCAGCTAATGATAATGATTTAGCAAAGTATATCTATTAACATTAGCTATCATTAAATTTATATTTTATCGTAACAACAACATAGGCCTGGGTGAAATATCAATTTTATCGATAAATTTGAGTTTTTTGCTACAAACAATTTAAAACATAAAAAATTTATGTTTTTCTCTTCCTGCACTGGCATACCTTATTGCCCCCAGGAACTTCCGCAGCTTCAGCCCTCACCCTTATTTTCTCAACATTCATTTACACATCCAGCAAAACATGACTAATGCTAATGCTAATGTGTGCGAGACGTTTCCATATATCCATCCATTTCTACCGCTTGTCCCTTTCGGGGTTGCTGGAGCCTATCTCATCTGCATTCGGGCGGAAGGCGGCGTACACCCTGGACAAGTGGCCACATCATCACAGGGCCAACACAGATAGACAGACAACATTCACACTCACATTCACACACTAGGGCCAATTTAGTGTTGCCAATCAACCTATCCCCAGGTGCATGTCTTTGGAGGTGGGAGGAAGCCAGAGTACGCGGAGGGAACCCACACAGTCACGGGGAGAACATGCAAACTCCACACAGAAAGATCCCGAGCCCGGGATTGAACTCAAGAACTTCGTATTGTGAGGCACTTGCACTAACCACTGTACCACCATGCTGCCCTCTGCGAGAAGTTTCAAAGAAAAAAAAATGTTGTCAGTACTTTGGTCTTGCGGCAGCTGGTGTGGAACAAATGACTGCACTCTGCAAAGTTTATCTAAAAAAGGAAGCGGCACAACAAACTTACTCCTGCATCTGAAACCAAAGCCTCCAGTCTAGTGTGGGAAATGCAACTCTTTACAAGGCGAAGAAGACCATAATAACAAACAAACTCCAACTAGAAAACAGCTTACAATGGTGGAATCTATGATGAGAAAGAAGCACAGTGGAGAATGATCACTAAAGAAGTCACTCTGCACGCCGCCAAGATGTTTGAATGAAAAAGCTTATCCACTTACTGAAACTTTAACCCTCTCAATGTTTTACTTGATTATTTTTTTGCATACAATGTATAAAACTACATTTTCATTTCCAGAAGGATTGGATTTAAGACAGAAGATTTAAGTTTGCACTTTATTAATCTCAATGTTGGAGATTATTATTTATTTGCATGCAATGTGCAATGCTACATTTTTGTTAACATAAGTATTTTACTCAAGACAGAAGTATTGCTTTCCAGAGTAAGCTCTTAATGTAAAGAACAACATTATTCAAATAATAATTTTGCTAAAAGTAAAACTCAGTGTATGTGTAAAAATCCGATTTTATTGCCCATCCTTTCGATCATAAATCCCACCTAACATTATCCTTGTCCACACACACACACACAATGGTCGTTTAAGACCACTCCCCACGACACCTCCGTCAGCCGGCGCAAAGCGACTTAATACGCATGCGCGGAAAATGCGCACGTCATAGTCACCTCCGGTGTTGCTTTGTGCGCAAGTTCTTAAATGTAACTTATGTGAACAATATCCATTGTTGTGTTATTTCAAATAACTGTAATCCAGTGTGCTGTGGGGCCCTATTGCAGTGAATCAAACCTGAGACATTATAAATTAATCAAATCTTTATTGGACACGTGAAAGTACACTATGTGATAAAGAACGTTTTCCAACAATCAATTTTGGAATCTAGATATCTGGTCAGGACACTCCTCACTCTTTTGCCTTCACCTTCATTGTCCATTGGTTTTTGGTGACTTTATATACTCTGGACCTAGATGTTGAGTCCACGACATACATGGCGGACAATAACTGATACAGTCTGCTTTGCCAGTCCAAAAGCGTTTGCCGTTTTCCGTAGTCTTCTCTCGACGGCCAGGTAATACAAAGCACACGCTACCTTATTTTATCACATTCACGGGAGCCCGCATTCTCGTTGTCTCTCCTTCGACAAATGGACAACGTTTTTCGCTAAGTAGAATCACAGCTGACCTGGACATTGGAAAGTTCTCTTTCCGTCTGAGAAGTGTTGTATGCGAAAATAGCTGCAATCGCTTTCTCTTAATGTATTCATGTGTGATTTCTACAAGCGTCTGTACAGATGGAAGAAGAAACACGGGCATGTCTGGATGACTCGCCTCCATATTTCCAGCGGTTAGCTTCGAGTTACGAAACCGCTTTATTATGAAGCTGGCTGTGGCACGTTCTTTCTGATGTCACTTCCTCTCTGAACTAAGTTTGTAAACGATCAATGAGTCCATACAAAGCTAAGAGCCGGAGATTCAAGAAACACACAGAGCACTTACCCGTGTAAGAAATTGTCCGAGGAGGGGGACCTTAAACGATAGTTTAGTGTGGCTGAAACGGGGCTTAGGCTAAATAATTATTAATTTAAGGGGTTATCCGGCTTAGTGTAGACATAGCCTCAGAAAATGTGCGTCAGATTTACCACCCGTTCGAGCACCCACTTGCAGAAATGTAGATCGGCGCCTATGTATGGAGTGGAAAAAATGTCACAAGACAGAGCAAATTCCAAACGGCTTGTTTAGAAAAAGTACAAAGGAAGGCAAGATTGTTTAATTAATTACACCGCTATGTGATTTCAAATTTTCTGGACTTATGCTGGTCCCCAATACACAACAGCAGGTACTAATAGGTAAGAACATTTTGTTTTGCATAATAGGGCCCTTTTAAGTCAGGCTATGAGAAAACACAAAAAAGGTAAGGTAAAGTATTGTTTTCATCTGATCTTGGCATGTGCGTAATACCATTGGCATGCCACATGCAGTGACATAAGTTCTGCTTTTTTTATGCAGCGTCTGAATCGATCAAAGAATATGCTGGTGTATATTTTGACCGGGTCAACCGGGTCTGGAAATAAAAAAGTGGCTGAGACTTTAAGACATATATTTAAAAAATCTACATTTTCAAAATAGAATTATAATACGTTTGGAGAGTGTGGTCTCATTTGCACTCACAATTAGGGATGTCCCGATCCGATATTTGGATCGGATCGGCTGCCGATATTTGCCAAAAATTGCGTATCGGCAAGGCATGGGAAAATGCCGATCCAGATCCAGTTTAAAAAAAAAACCCCGGTCCGTGTTTTCCAACGCACCTATTTAAATAATACATTCCACTTTTCTGCTGCTCCGTAATTTCTGTTCCGCATTTTCCAGCACACCTTCAGGCATTACACGACAGGCTCTTCTCACTCTTTCCTGTGTCTCCCTCTCACAGACAGCGAGCGCACCTTCTTACACACGTCACATACTGTCACGTCATACGTCACATACGTATACGTCCTCTCCCAGCAGAGAGCGAGGTAGCGGCATGGCTAACGTTAGCTGTGATGCTAGCGCAGCTGCTAAGGTGCGCGCCTGCTCAAGCGTCCTCTGCGCACGGCAAATCTATGCCACGCACAAAATCAAATAAAAAAATAAGCGCATAACAATTTTCGACACACGGACACGACAGAGACAACAGTTTTCGTCATCATTGTTCAAATATTGTGACGTCTGTCGAGACGCTTATCTCCATTCGGTGCCACACGTCCAGACTCCACACCATCAAAATAGTATATATCTGTATCATGAATCAATTTAAGTGGACCCCGTCTTAAACAAGTTGAAAAACTTATTCGGGTGTTACCATTTAGTGGTCAATTGTACGGAATATGTACTTCACTGTGCAACCTACTAATAAAAGTCTCAATCAATCAATCAAAACACATAGAATCATCATACTGCTGTGATTATATGCATCAAGTGTTCATTCAAGGCTAAGGCAAAATATCGAGATATATATTGTGTATCGCAATATGGCCTTAAAATATCGCAATATTAAAAAAAGGCCATATCGCCCAGCCCTAGTTCAATGATGCCATTTCTGTTTGTCATGTATAATTTTGTCTATTTTGTGTTTATCCTTGAATAAACAGGTCAGTTTCTTGTTACCAACCATTGTGTATTATTCAAACTCCCCTAATTCAGCTGGCTAGTTGTTATCAAGAGTACTAAAACCCTTTTCAACATGATTCTGACAACTAAGTAGGCTAAATAACTTTAAACTTTAATACATGCTCGGATAGGCCAGTATCGGTCAGTATCGGTATCGGTCAGTATCGGTATCGGATCGGAAATGCAAAAACAATATCGGTATCGGATCGGAAGTGCAAAAACCTGGATCGGGACATCCCTACTCACAATGGAACATCTTGCAGACAGACTTAAAAACTGATTATAAAAAGGACTGCCGAGCAAGATTTAAAGAAAATATATACCAAAGCATATCCAATACGTGTTATGTCCATGACAAGCAAATGTTTTCAATATAGATTAAAATCATATATGTCCCCTTTAAACATAGGTTTCACAGTAATTAGAGTAATTTGTTTTAATAATTTCCTATGAGAGTGGCGGGGAAGCAGCTGAAAGGGATATTGTTGCAAATTATTATGTAAAAAACTGCAAATGCCGGTTGTAATCCTTGGCGAGTAAAGGGGCTGTTGCACTATTCCTCCGACCACCTGCAGATGCATAATTTGTTGATACATTCAGCCAAAATCACATCGCATTAGAGAGTGCATTGGTGTGAAAATACAGAAAACGGAACTATTTGACAAATCAGACTAATTTAGTGCATGTTAACGTAGTGATTGTGACACCTTTGCCTGACAAATGTGATTACTATTCTCAAAAGCGTTCGAAGACAACATTTGTGTTCATAGGTTTGTAGACGAAGCAACGATGCCACCATAGACGCCACTAATCATCTTGACAATGTAAAGATAAAAAAGCGCATTGGAAAGCCTGCAATTGTTAATCCTCTATTTCATCGCACATTAAATCCATGAACACAAACTGCTGCTAGAAAATTAAGCATGCAGACAAAAGAAAAGCCAGGGTGCTGTTTGTGTTTGGTCGCATGGGGGACACGTAGAGGGATGAAAAGAGTGGATAAAAAGTGGCGAGGGGCACAGGAAGGTACAGTCATTGGATAGCAGAGTTTGAAGGCGGGAGGGAGGAGGGCAACCAGCGGAGAGGGCTGGGAAAATGTGTGTGTGTGTGAATAAGAACAAGAGAGCGATCAAGAGAGGGGGGGGACACAGACAAAAGAGGGCTGGAGGGATTTAGTCTGATAAAATATGTGCCAGTGTTGAATGTGCAAGTGAAAGCAGCCAGTATGGCCGAATGTCTGCAACAACAATAGCAGCTACAGTTGTGAGAAGAGAGGACAGGGGGGGGGGGGGGGGTGACCCTTAACCTTTAGCTGCAACTCTGATAGTAAAAGAATGGTGATACAAATCAAACAATTTAAAAATGTTATGATAAGGAGAATATAAAATACCTACAGTTTAAGCACAATAAAAAAAATAAAAAATAAACTCACACAAATAACCCTAAATTTTAAATACTTTCATAGATATCCACTTTCTAAAAAATTAGTACATGTTTTGGCGTAAGCCTTCTAAATAGACAACTCTGTTTCCTTGGTAATGTATGAAGATTCGGCCCCTTGTAATAATAACACAATGTGTAATCTTGCTGTTAACAAGCCAATGGAGGACATTTGTGCTGATCACATTTGAATAGGAATGTTGTATACTGTATGTAGCTGTGTTTCCATTGTTTCCACTTCATTCCAAACGTGTGATTTACATTGCTGAGGCGTTCCTCAAGGCACCCCCTTTAAGTCTTCTCTTTTTTGGCAGTCATACATTTTTTTCGTAATGGAACAAAAGTGTTGTTGTAGCTTGTTTACTTCAGATGCAGTCAGTAGTCATTCAGTGTTTCCCAAAGATTGCCAATATAATTGTGGCAGTTGGGCCATGGCTAGGGGTGTGGTGGGGCGTGGACAAGCCAGTGTCATTACGACATCATCATATAATTTGCATAATCAGCGATGATGCATGTATTTTCTTTAAAAAGGCAAAAACAATGTTATATATGTATAAAAATCTGTGTAATTAGTATTGGCAGACATTTTTTTCTTGTTGCTGCCTATTTTATTACTACAATGTAACATAGGCTGTACTTTGTACACCCGTGGTATACTGACATATATTATTCTGCCCTTCCTGAATGTTGGAATTTAGTTTGCCAAATTTGAATATAAAGTATTTTACATTAGCGATTAAACAGCTACTTGAAGTTGTTCTTTGATAAGCTCCACAATGAAGATACTGTAAATATAAGGCAAGTACATTTGTGTAGGAATCATGTTAAATCAACAATAATTTTTGTTTAACAGTTTGGGGTTCCCCAAGGCTCAATTTTAGGTCCCATTCTTTTTCATCTTTATATGCTGCCTTTTGGGGACATCATTAGGAGACACAGCATCAGTTTCCACAGTTACCCTGATGAGTCACAGCTGTACATTGCTGTGCCTTCTGATGATACAGGACCAATAGATAGCCATTTTAACTGCATTTTAGACATACAGTCATGGATGGCAGTGAATTTCCTACAGCTCAACCACAACAAAACATAGGTTTTAGATATAGGTCCTAAAGGCCAAAGGGAGAAACCTTTACCAAAATTACAAGGTTTTAAACCAACACAATCTATAAAAAAAAAATCTGGGCGTGACTTTGACTGCGAGCTGACACATACAAATATTTAAAATTGTTTTTTATCATTATAAGAAAATAGCCAAAGACCGCCCATTGATTCTCTCAGTAGGGCTGGACAATGAGTCAAATTTAGATTTCGATTATAGCTTCTCATAATAATACAAATATAATAATAATAAAAAAAGGATTAATGGGCCGCGCAACGTGCATGCAAATTCCGGAGCTTGTAACGGTGAAAGATATGAGGAGCGAATGAGTGAAAAAAAGAGCATGTATACTAGAAGTTTGGGATCTCACCATGGTTGCTACTTTTGACACAGTGCTAACATACCTAATCAATAATCACTAAACTCAACAAAAAAGGTATAGGCATATGATTTCCGCGTTTTCGTAAACACGGACAGAGTCACATAAATGGCCAATAAAACTGAATTCGTTGTTAAACGCAGAATATCAGCAAAATTTACATACCGTATTTTCCGCACTATAAGGCGCACATAAAAACCACAATTTTTCTCAAAAGCTGACAGTGCGCCTAATAACCCGGTGCGCTTTATTACGATTCATTTTCATAAAGTTTCGGTCTCGCAACTTCGGTAAACAGCCGCCATCTTTTTTCCCGGTAGAACAGGAAGCGCTTCTTCTTCTACGCAAGCAACCGCCAAGGAAAGCACCCGCCCCCATAGAACAGGAAGCGCTTCACCCGCCCCCGGAAGAAGAAGAAAAAACGCGCGGATATCACCGTACGTTTCATTTCCTGTTTACATCTGTAAAGACCACAAAATGGCTCCTACAAAGGACAAGGATCCGGTTCATAAAAAGACGCAATCTCTCCATCCGCACACGGATTACTACCGTATTTCACAGCAACTGATATTCCTGTGAACTGCACTGTGGAACGGGAGCACGTACGGTGAATATTCGCACCACAGAGAATGAGAAGTCATCCTTCACTGTGGTTCTAGCTTGCCATGCTAACTTCCACCCAGGGTGATATTCAAAAGGAAGACCTTGCCAAAAGAGACCTTTCCAGCCGGCGTCATCATAAAAGCTAACTCGAAGGGATGGATGGATGAAGAAAAGATGAGCGAGTGGTTAAGGGAAGTTTACGCGAAGAGGCCGGGTGGCTTTTTTCACACAGCTCCGAAGGCGAACACACCTTCACTAAGACGGGCAGATAGCGCCGGTCGACATACGCCAACATCTGCCAGTGGATCGTAAATGCCTGGGCAGATAGTTTCGGTCACAACTGTGGTCCGAGCTTTCCGGAAGGCAGGATTCACAGAACTGCTGCACAACAACAGCGACACTGAATCCGATGACTTCGACGAGGCGGAGCCGGCCATTTTTGGATCCCACGCTTGCGCAACTTTTCAATTCGGACACCGAAGACGAAGAATTCGAAGGATTTACGAATGAAGAATAACTTCAGAAGGTGAGCGCTATGTTTATTTTGTGTGTTGTGACATTAACGTTCGAGCAACATTATGTTGCTATTTATTGCTCTACACCATTTTGAATTTTACTATGTTTGTGATTGCACATTTGCGTACATTTTGGGACAGAGTTGTTAGAACGCTGGTTTTCAATATATTATTAAAGTTTGACTGAACTATCTGACTGTTTTTTTGACATTCACTTTAGCGCAGCGTTTTTTTGACATTCACTTTAGCGCAGCGTAGGCGCGGCTTTTAGTCCGGGGCGGCTTATTGGTGGACAAAATTATGAAATATGTAATTCATAGAAGGTGCGGCTAATAATCCGGTGCGCCTTATAGTGCGGAAAATACGGTAAATGTAAGTGAAATGTTGTCATTGTGAGGAGAAAAAACATTTGTTTGGGAAAATAATGTGTCCGGTAGCGCTCATTTATCTCCGACACACTCAGGCGTCCCATCCTGAACTAAACAATGTCTAGACGGCCCCTTGAAACAGCGAATAAACTAGGAAGATAAAGCTAGAAAGAACAATCTATACACCCACAACACATCTCATCTGCTGGTGTTGTGAACGACATCATGGATGTAACATCAATGTACAAACAGCAGTCACAACTTCATCACATCTTTTTTTAATAGCTTCAAATTGTCTCTTTAATCCTCGTCAAGATGAGAACAGCACAAATCACTTCCCCCCTTCACAACTATAGCGCGGTGCGCTACGTCCGGTCTGACTGCGCTAACAAAATAAAGGTTTTAACAAAGTACCTTACACAAGCATAATATACTTAAAGGGGAACTGCACTTTTTTTTGGAATTTGGAATCGTTCGCAATCATAAAATACATTACAACGGATGGATTTTTTTTTTATACATTCTAAATATTAGGTAAACGTAAATAAAAGTCTGCTTTACAGCGTAGCCAATGGGAGATCCACTATTTCGCCCATGAAATCCAATAAATAACCATTTAAAATCCGCCAACAATACTCCATTTACCTTTCGTGACTTCAATATTAACCAAGTATTAGTGATATTGTTATTATAAGCGCTAACGCAGACAAACTATTTATAGCGGCGTTGTGATCACTTCCTGTGTGCCTATGTTTACATTATCGAGTGGTCTGCTGCTGTCTCGCTTCCCTGCTCCCTGACCCGAAATTGGCTAGGATTACACGAAAAGAAGCTTGGTCCCCCCTGATGCCCCACCCTGTTTCTTCGTGAAGAGGATGAGACATTATTCACCTAAATGGTAATATATGAACATCCCAGCATTCGGCATCCTAATGACAGCAGACCTTGCACAGTAAGTGATGTTTTATTATGTTTGTTGGATCTCGTACAGTCTGCAGAGAGTAATAATCAGTGATGAAGGAAAAAAAAAAAAGCATTTTTGAAATTAAATACGTAAATATTAAATGTTATAAATGTGCCCGTTACTACATAGCATATATACTTACATCATGTATATAAAACCTCACTGGAGGTGTTTGGGATATTTTTTTAAGAGTAGGTGGAATTGCGCGGCTCCCATAGGTTCCATTGTAAGCAGACTTTTGATCGCATTTATTTAATATTTAGAATGGAAAAAAAATAATAACATGCATCGTCATGTCTTTAATAATGATTATGAACGATAGGCAAAATTCCAAAAATGGTGCAGTTTCCCTTTTTACGCCCTTATTGATACATTTACACAATGTTTATGCTTTGACCTAAATCACTGGTCAAAATTGTCCAAAGATGTATTTGCACCAATAAATTTGAGGATTTTTGCATTTACCTAACATTTTATAAAATTGTATTTGAAGCAAAAAGCACACACTCTATGGTGGTAAAAATAAGTCTAATAAGTAAAGAACTGAATTAAAAACAATTAAAACGGAATAACTGAATTGTATTGTTTTTATATTGTTGTCTGTTGTTTTTTAAATGTATTGTTATTTCAATTTTTTTTTTTTTACTTGTTTATTTGTTACAAATTGATATCCGTGTTTTTAAAACTATATTTAAATTTGAGTTTTGGTCGTACAATAAATACTGATGTTTTTTAATTAATGAATAATCGTGATTGCAATATCAATCAAAATAATCGTGATTATTATTTACGGTATATGTATGTATACATACACACGTTTCATACTATTTTTAAGATGCTGTTAATATTTTAGTTATTCTCCAGTGTTGACGCCTAAAAGGTGGCAATACAATTATACAGGATGAAGGTTGGCTCTAATGATGGACCAGCTCATTGACAAGCTCACGAAAATTACCAAAATTATACAAACATTTACCAAATGAAATTTTATCAGAAGAAATTTTACATTAAACTGCAAGTGTATTTCTACTTACAGGCATACAGTATATTCACCAAACTCTGTAGAAACAATTACTGACTGCTAACGTTGTACTCTTCAACGAGTCTTTTGCTTTGTGACTGCCGACTAACTATGAAAGGAAGCCTGTCACTCAAACCTCAAGCTCTTAGTTTGAAAACAAATTACATATAGTCAATGTATAGCAGAACACAATTGCAGGAAATGAAAGCACATACAGTAAGTACCTTGAAGGTGAAGCTTTACTTAATGTATCGCAAAATCTTAGAAAAAAAAAAAAGTTTGTTATTTTTACTTGTGGCGGCCTTGAATTTAATTTTGGCGGTAAATTAATATATAGGAAACACTGGTAATTTGTTCAACTCCCTTAGTTATACTAGTAGTGTTCCTGAAGGTTCCATCTTAGGTCCTCAATTTTTCATTATTTGTGCTAGTCAACCAAGCCCACAAGTTTGGTTGAAAAAAATTGTGAGACTCACATTTTTGCAGAAGGTCCTTAAAAAAGCAGAGTGCTCCCCCTGTAACTGTGACACAACAAACACACCACAAACAAATGTCTACTGTAGAGGACGCTGGTTCTCTAGAACAGTGGTTCTCAACCTTTTTTCAGTGATGTACCCCCTGTGAAAGTTTTTTTAATTCAAGTACCCCCTAATCAGAACTAAGCATTTTTGGTTGAAAAAAAGAGATAAAGAAGTCAAATACAACACGATGTCATCAGTTTCTGATTTATTAAATTGTAAAACAGTGCAAAATATTGGTCATTTGTAGTGGTTTTTGTTGAACTATTTGGAAAAAAAGATATACAAATAACTAAAAACTTGTTGAAAAATAAACAAGTGATTCAATTATAAATAAAGATTTCTACACATAGAAGTAATCATCAACTTAAAGTGCCCTCTTTGGGGATTGTAATAGAGATCCATCTGGATTCATGAACTTAATTCTAAACATTTCTTCACAAGAAAATAAATCTTTAACATCAATATTTATGTCCACACAAAAATCTAGCTGCCAACACTGAATATTGCATTGTTGCATTGTAATAAATGGAATAGCCTACTTGATTTGATGTTCAGTTTATGAACTTACATTCATATTTTGTTGAAGTATTATTCAATAAATATATTTATAAAGGATTTTTGAATTGTTGCTATTTTTAGAATATTTTTTTAAAATCTCATGTACCCCTTGGCATACCTTCAAGTACCCCCAGGGGTACACGTACTCCCATTTGAGAACCACTGCTCTAGAATATACAAAATAAGACAATAGTGAAAGTACCAATGATGATTGTCACACACACACTAGGTGTGGTGAAATTTGTCCTCTGCATTTGACCCATCCCCTTGTTCACCCCCTGGGAAGTGAGGGGAGCAGTGGGCAGCAGAGGTGCCGCGCCCGGGAATAATTGTTGGTGATTTAACCCCCAATTCAAGTCCAGCCCCTCCATCTTTAGCTTTCTGGTAATGTGGACCCCAAACTATTTTAGGTGATCTACATGGACAGATTGGTAACCTTCACTGCCAACAACGCTGGCTTACCTGAGATTGATGTGTGGGGAGTAACTAGCAAACAACAACACATTTTACTTTGAAAGACATTTTCAAAATAAGCACTCAGCATTTTCTGAAACATAGTCATTTGTGTAAAAGTAGGACTACAGTGTACATGCATATTGCACTTCTGTAATCCAAAGAGGTTCATAAGTCTTCAAAAAAATTATGCAATTTGTTATTCTTATAGCCAGACCTGTGTGTTTACTTCCGTACCTGACAGTATCGGTTACAACTGTTGCCTTCCTCAGAGGTTGTCACGTGATGTTTGGTACGGAAGTTAACATACAGGTCTGTCTATAAGAATAACAAATTGCACATTGCACTTCTGTATGTTGTTGTACCAGGTAAATGATTTAAACTTTTAAAAGTTTTTAAACTGTGAGACTTTTAACAGTTGCAGACTTTTTTTCTTCATACTACAAATTGTTGCACAACACCAACGTGTTCTGCATTGTTAAAATGTTTTAAGTTTACTTCCTTCAGACACACCCCCTTTAATACACTTCAAGGAGGTTGATTGACTCAGGGGACAGATGGGTGGGGTTAGAAAATAATGTACTTTTAAAAAGCATATACAACTCAAACAGCCAGCAACTCAGCAAGAAGGAATGCTGTAGGTTGTTGTTGTTTTTTTTAAAGGGGCCCTATCATGAAAAAACTACTTTTCTTACCTATCGGTACCTGCAGTTGTGCATTTGCGATCTGCATAAGTCCCGAAAATTTGAAATCAAAGCGTGGAAGCATTGTAGAAGGTATTTATAAAACAATCTTGCCTTCCTATCTACTTCCTCCACACGGTCCGTTTGGAATATGCACAATGTGGTGATGTCACTAATTGGGAACATCGTCAGCGTATTATCTATATATGGTATGAATGTACCCAAACTGCCTTGCACGCATCCGTCATGTTTAGTCTATTCGCCCGCATCTGTAGTTTAGACCAATGTTTTTCAACCACTGTGCCGCGGCACACTAGTGTGCCGTGAGATACAGTCTGGTGTGCCGTGGGAGATTATCTAAATTCACCTTTTTGGGTTAAAAATATTTTTTGCAAACCAGTAATTATAGTCTGCAAATTATGTGTTGTTGTTGAGTGTCGATGCGGTCTAAAGCTCGGCAGAGTAACCGTGTAATACTCTTCCATATCAGTAGGTTGCAGCCGGTAGCTGATTGCTTTGTAGATGTCGGAAACAGCGGTAGGCAGCATGCAGGTAAAAAGGTGTCTAATGCTTAAACCAAAAATAAACAAAAGGTGAGTGCCCCTAAGAAAAGGCATTGAAGCCTAGGGAAGGCGATGCAGAACAAAACTAAAACTGAACTGGCTACAAAGAAAACAAAAACAGAATGCTGGACGACAGCAAAGACTTACTGTGGAGCAAAGACGGCGTCCACAATGTACATCCGAACATGACATGACAATCAACAATGTCTCCACAAAGAAGGATAAAAACAACTGAAATATTCTTGTTTGCTAAAACAAAGTAGATGCCGGAAATATCGCTCAAAGGAAGACAAAGAGGAAAAGCCACCAAAATAGGAGCGCAAGACAAAAACTAAAACACTACACACAGGAAAACAGCAAACAACTCAAAATAAGTCACGGCGTGATGTGACAGGTCGTGACAGTGCACCTACTTTGAGACAAGAGCTATATTGATGCATGCTTGGTTATGGTTTAAAGTCATGTCCAACAATTGCGACAACGACTTTTTACTGTCAACTGAGTTTCGTTTTTTAGTGATTTCTACTGGTGGTGTGCCTCCAGATTTTTTTAACGCAAAAAATGTGCCTTGGCTCAAAAATGATTGAATAATACTGGCTTAGACCAGTGGTCCCCAACCTTTTTGTAGCTGCGGACCGGTCAACGCTTGAAAATTTGTCCCACGGACCGGGGGGCGGGGATGTTTGTATTTTTTTTTTGTCATAAAGAAATACAATCATGTGTACTTACGGACTGTATCCCTGCAGACTGTATTGATATATAATGTAGGAACCAGAAATATGAATAACAGAAAGAAAAAACCCTTTTGTGCGAATGAGTGGGGGAGGCAGGTTTTTTGGGTTGGTGCACTAATTGTAAGTGTATCTTGTGTTTTTTATGTTGATTATGGGGACCACTGGTTTAGACAACAAGATGCCAAGATTCAACTCAAAGAACGAGAACGCTGTTATTGGTTATATTAGCCAACATAGGACAATATTCAAACCTCCAGTCTCATCTAAAGAAGTAAGAAGTGCCGGGCTAAGTTTTTTCTTTGCAGCAATGTACCTTCAACTGTAAAGAAGTTGCTTTCAGTGTGTGCCAAGAGTCCTGCTTCACCCACAAACTTTCACAAAAAGATTACTTTTAATGACGGGCTCGGTGACTACTATCCATGGCAATGGAAGAGACAATGAAACGGTAAGTAACTGCGATTAGTTAGAAATTTGTCGGTATGGGAATCGAAAACCGGTTCTTTTTCAAAACTAGGTTGCCAGTGTATCAATTCCTTGGAATCGCTTGCCATCTTTTCAAACGGTTCCTTTCACGATTCTTCCTGGTGGGGATGACGTCATTACGCAACGTGCGTAGTGACGTCAGATGGCAGTGCCCATGCAGAACAAACACTATCATTTTACTAGAAAAGATTGCAGTAAAGCTACTTGTAATAAGGCTGCTATTTCATGAAGAGGAGGACATACGAGCATAATGCTGAAACATTTAAAGTCACGTTTTTGAACCACTCCGATCTAATCCCAGCAGCAACTGACTACAACAGGTACTAACACTGCCTATCATGTTAGCGCTATTTTTTGTTAAACTTATATGAATGTCTCTGATTCGGAATGGCTTCGAGGTGGGCAGCCTATGGCGTCACATTAGTGCCAAAAATCAGAGCGCATAAAAACTGTTACCGCGCGCTGATTCTCCACTTTGTGCGCGCGCGACACCCTTTTGCGCGCGCTTGGTGCCTTTTTGCGCGCGCGCGGTGTCTTTCTGTGCGCTCTCTGTGTACTCCTGGCATCTCTCCTCGCACTGTCATGTTTCTTTTTGGCACTTTGGGGGCGGGTATGCTTAGACGGCCCCTCCTTTCTGATTGGCTCTGAGCATTTTTCAAATGACCAATGATTCTCCAGCGTAGCAACGTTGTAGCCATCTTACCTCGGACGGCTAGCCTCAATCATTACATTGATGTCAATGGTACATGTACTAATTAAATTACCATAACTTGCTCGATTTTCGACCAATTTACAAACGGTTTGCCTTGTTACAAATCTTATTACATGTAGATATGACATAGGATGCTGTACCTGTTGAAATTACCTCTTTCGCTATAAAAAAAAAGACTTAATTGTGCAACATAGTTGTGTAGGGTCAGTGTTAGTCAGTTCTCTGATTATTTTAAACTGTTTCAGAATACATTATTAAAAGGCTATTTTTAACATTTTAAAAACAAAATTCAAAGATTATTTCATTAATTTTATGGCTGAATCAAAAGAAATTCCATAAATTAGAAAACAAATGTTCAAGAAGAAGTGAAAATATAAAATAATGTTATGGTTGGATGTTATTGCTGGTGGACCAGTTCTGGCTGAAAGATGTGATTATGGTGTTTGTTGTCTTATTATTTATTTGGGTCACATTTTGTATTACCCTGTATTGTGTTTATGTGGTATGAAATAACCTTCATCAGCGCGCAACATTTTTTTATCCACTTCTTCCTACGTAAATCTTGATACATATTGACGATGACCCGCCCTGCTATACTTCTGATTGGCTCGGAGCATTTTTCGCCTGACCAATCAGAAAGAAGGGGCCGTCTAAGCATACCCGCCCCCAAAGTGCCAAAACGAAACATGACAGCGCACAGACCGAGACGGTGCGCGCGCAGAAAGGCACCGCGCGCGCGCAGAAAGGCACCGCGCGCGCGCGCAAAAAGGCACCACGCTTGCGCAAAAGGGTGTCGCGCGCGCGCACAAAGTGGAGAATTAGCGCGCGATAACAGTTTTTATGCGCTCGGATTTTTGGCACTAATGTGACGCCATAGCAGCCCCAGAATGTCTGCCGCTGAACGAATGTCACTGAGCAGCAACTAAATTAGTGGTCAGAAATGTGCATTTTCGGTTGGTGAATGTCAGAGAAAAGTTTCATGTTTTTTTGCAACCAGATTTAATCTCTATCATATTATACAGGTGAAATGTATAAAATTTGAATATGGTGTAAAAGTCCATTCAAGTCAACAATTAACTTCAAATGTGAAACTAATCTGTGATATTAACTCATTACATGCAAGCTATGTCAAGCCTTTATGTGTTAAACAAACCCCGTTTCCATATGAGTTGGGAAATTGTGTTAGATGTAAATATAAACGGAATACAATGATTTGCAAATCATTTTCAACCCATATTCAGTTGGATATGCTACAAAGACAACATATTTGATGTTCAAACTGATAAACATTTTTTTTTTTTTGCAAATAATCATTAACTTTAGAATTTGATGCCAGCAACACGTTTTTTTTCTTTCTAGAGATTTCACCAAACCTTTTTGTCACTTTTTCTGTAAAAAAAATGACGGGCAACAAATCTAGCATCTATTTTTGGTGTTATTGGCAACTTAGGAGACTGTGTTTAGATTCTGTCGTGCCATGTCTGTGACAAAGTGTGAGTTGCAGAGAGCCTGACGTAACACTTGCTTCGCTTTGCTGGGAGTCTTTCTGTGTCATCCAGTGTCATCTTTAATTGTGAAGATCGCTTTCCGCGGGTACATCTCGATAATATTTAAGTATGTCCACAATGTGAACAAGAAGCCTCAGCTCCAGACCACCCTGTGCGTATGTTTGGTGTTAATGTGTATGTTAGTGTGTTATGGTGGTCATTTTGCCGATGGTCTGTGAACACACGAAAATGAGGCTCTGTAAACAAATGTCGCGGTACATTTTTGAAAGTGGATTATTGTGCATTGCGTATTGTTCTAATGTGTGACAAGAATGTGTTGATTGACAAGTTCATAAGTAACTATGCCTCCTTCACTAATTTTAGCAGTTTTAAATGAATAACAACTAAAAATCTCAAATCGAATGGCTGACAAATCACAATTTTGTTTTTTCTCAATATCATGCAGCCGTACATTATATCAAGCCCTCTGTCGATTTTGAGCACATAAACTACATCACACGTGACACACACATGTTCAGCTAGGGGACGATGTGGCTCGGGTGGTAGAGCAGCCGTGCTAGCAACTTGAGGCTTCAAGGTTCGATCCCCAGCTTCCGCCATCCTAGTCACGTCCGTTGTGTCCTTGAGCAAGACACGTCACCCTTGCTCCTGATGGGCCATGGTTAGGGCCTTGCATGGCAGCTCCTTCCATCGGTGTGTGTGAATGGGTGAATGTGGAAATAGTGCCAAAGCGCTTTGAGTACCTTGAAGGTAGAAAAGCACTATACAAGTATAATCCATTTACCATTTATTAACATTAGCTGTAATTTAATGTATATTCCATAGTAACAAAAACATGACTGCAAATTGTTAGTTGCGTCTCTGGGACTATGTTTGTGTGTGTGCACGCGCTCCGGACGTGTACATTTGTGCAAGACAGTGTTGAGTGACGTCAGACCTTTTTTACTTGGGCCGACAAGCAATTTTTATGTAATAAAAATAATAATTGTGAAAAATAAAGACTTTTAAAAAATGCATATGTTCTTTTAAACCACTATTAGTAACATAAGCTAGTGTGGTGGTGCTCTTTATATTAGTTTGTTTGTAACATGTAACTTTAAGTAAGCTGCAAAGAGTCACGTTTAAGCAGTCCTTCTAAAATAGTGGGGCAAGCCCCCATGGGAACATTATTTTTTTTCCGTACTAGAATATGATGTATAGCGCATGGCTTCACTGGGACTACGGTGGAAGACGAGAAAAAAACAGGTGTGTTGTTTTCTTTATTGTTAATAAGGATACAATATTATGCAGAGGTGTACTTATAACAATTTTATTAAAAAATTAAACTATTTATAATCGAGAGTTGGAGAGTGGGGGAACAAAACATATTTTCTTCTTCCTATGGGGGCGCAATAGAAAATAACTGAGAAGCACTGCTTTAAAGGAACATTTAGCCATGAATGACTGGAGCTGCTTAGTAGTCTTGCAGTTGTTGTAAAAAACCTGCGTAAAATCCATCCATCCATTTTCTACCACTTATTCCCTTCAGGGTCGCGGGGGGTGCTGGAGCCTATCTCAGCTACAATCGGGCGGAAGGCGGGGTACACCCTGGACAAGTCGCCACCTCATCGCAGGGCCAACACAGATAGACAGACAACATTCACACTCACATTCACACACTAGGGACCATCTAGTGTTGCCAATCAACCTATCCCCAGGTGCATGTTTTTGGCGGTGAAAGGAAGCCAGAGTACCCGGAGGGAACCCACGCAGTCACGGGGAGAACATGCAAACTCCACACATAAGATCCCGAGCCCGGGATTGAACCCAGGACCTTCGTATTGTGAGGCAGGCGTAAAATATTTGAGAAAAAGTCTGCTGAGTGATGGAAAACTTTGACATTTCTTCTTTTACTCAGGCAAGCTACTGCAAACTTGCAACATCATTTCTAGGCATGATTAATCCAGCACTTGAATGTATTGGGCATTTTGCCCACATTCAGCATTATTCCACCAGAGAGGCTTAGTAACGTGGGGAGATGGCGTAAGAAGCACCAAAAGCTCAAAGGTAACGTGGGCCCAGTGTGAATAAAAAGAGTATTTCTGAAGTTACAGGCTTACATCTCTAATAGAAAGTAAAAGAGTAGCAGACAGAATTTGTTGTCATTCAACCAGTCGACAGCGCTGGCGTCTGATTGAGTGACACTTTTACAGCGCACAGTGTTACGCACGCTGAGAACAACCCCTAGCATTACACAAATGAGCTGACTAGATGCTTCAACCACACTACAACGGAAACAACCAAGTAAATGAAAAGCCATTAGTCACATAACGTACACTCTCCTGCAGCGCAGAGGTTGCATGAGTCACTTTAAGAGCAGCAACATCTCCACAAATATCCAGGACTGGACATTAAATTCAAACACACACTGATTGTTTCTCTTTGCATTAGGCCAAAAACACAACAAGGACTTTTGTCCAATCCAGGTCAGGCATGGGCGAGAGTGGAGTGTAGGTAGCACACACAGCGTACTGTTCACTGAGAGAGAGAGAGAGACAACCATGTGTTATCTAACCCCGCTTTGTGTTCCATTTCAGTCCCCTCAGCAATAACAATCATGGCGTACTATAAAGGATTCAGGTGAGAGTCTTCTTAATGAGGCACTGATCAATTACAAGCAGTTAACCTCTCACGTGTCAATCATTATAGTATATTTTCACCAATTTGGAGATTTTGGGCAGTGCCAGAGCTATAGCAGAGGTGGGACAGCGCCTGTGTGTAAAGTAGTTCTGAAATGCCAGGCAGGGGTTCAAGTAACACCAAATTGTATTCTTTACAAGGTCGGCCGCCCCTAGGGTCATGGGTGAGCTGGAGCCTATCCCAACTGGCTTTGGGTCAGAGGCAGGGTACACCCTGGACTGGTCACATATAGACAAAGATTTGCGTCTGGAGTTATCAATTATTTTTTATAATCAAGTAATCTATCGATTAGTATGTAAAAACACTTTAGCAGGGATGTTCAAGTTGGCTGCCCTCAGAGGTCTGCTTGTACAGTATCAGTGAATACAGTCGACCCTCGTACATTGCTGCTAATTGGTTCCAGACATGACCACGATTTATGAGTTTCCGCAAAGTACAACCATTAATTGTAAATCAAATATTTTCATAGCTAAAATTGTATTTTTAAAATGTTTATGACCTTGTAGATACATCTTTCGACATAGTGAGAGCCCTCTAGCCTTGTAGGCCCTGTTTACACTGCACACCATATCTGATTTTTTTTTTGCCAGTCTAAACGCTCCAAAGTGCTTTAAATCTAAACTTTTGGCATCAGATTCAGGCCACATCAGGAGGTAGTCCTAATCTGATTGGAATCTGATCTTTTCAAATGTGACTTCAGTCTAAACGCAATGCGACCTGAATGTGACTTTTTCGTCAGTTTTGGGCGAGCTGCGTCATTCGTGTGCGCTGGAAAGACGCAGTTGCCAGCGGAAGTGGATATTTCATCAAAACATCCGGTTTCGGTGAGCAAAGTCTATTTAAGACGACCACATTTTCAGTGCATCACTCGTCAATAGTGCACAAATGATAGGCTATATATAATATATGAATATATATTTTGATTATGAAGAAATACTGATTGTTGAAAAACCGGAATTGACGCAGTGGCGCATTTGCTTACATGTGAGGTGAAAAATATAGCGCTCATGCTGTTGTCCGTGTCTGTACATCCATATACTGTACATTCATTCATACATTATATTACTTTCATTTACTTTCACGAAAAAAACCCTAATTTTTAAGTTGTTGCGGCTCTTATTTTATTTTGTAGTAGTAGCAACTTTCTCCCGGTCAATTTCCTTTGTTTTCACCTTATCGAAGTGTGCATGTACAGGTAAGTTACGTCAAGGCCACATTGGAGCCTGTGCGCGTTGATACTGGAGTCTAATAAAAATCACATTTTACTTACAGTGTAAACGGTCATCTGGAAAAAAATCGGATCTGAAAAAAATGTGCAAATTAGGCCTGCAGTGTAAACGTAGTCATAGACAATATAGTAATGCTGCCTGAGGTTGAACAAATCAGTAGCCACGATACTGAACTGTGCGCTCTGAAAGTTTTAGGGGCCAATACTACTGTAGTATTGATATTCTTAGCTTATTGAGCCATTTTTATGTTTGAAATGGTTTAATTTAGGACAAAACATTTATCCCAAAAAAATCTGCAATGTGAAGCGGAAATATTTGAAGCACGATGTGGCAAGAGTAAAATGTATGATTGCAATTTGTTTTGAAATAATGTATGTCTGACCCAGTCAGCAAGGCTGATGCTCGCTCGTCCTGAAAATAACAAATTAAATCATGTTGGGCAAACCATTTGGCAGGTTCTCTATATTTTTATGGATAAATGTCCGCTGTTTGGATGTTATTTTTTGCGCAGAAGCTTTATTCTGCTACGGAAGTGGTGCAGATTGACGGTTTGCTGCACAGTAAGACATGTCTTTAATAGTTTGTTTTTCTGATTCAGTGGGTGTCATTCTTCACACTAACATTCTCAGTTCCGGCGGTTGGAGGGCAGGATTATGTCGATTTCTGGCTGTGTGCTGTTTGTTTGTTTATTTCACAGTGACATTGCACAATACATATATTGGCCAGATCAGATATGGCTACAATACAAGCTTAATTTCATCGGTTTCCTGGAGCATGTTAAAAATAAATTTAACGATTCAACGCCATATAATTACAGATACAATCTAAAATACTAATGGTGCATTCCATTGACCTCATAAATCGGAACTGGGAATGACGTCAAAGCCAACTTATGAGCGTTTCAGTTACGAGGTCGGAAATCCAGATGTGCAAATCCAAAAAAGCTATTCTTGCGCTTTCCTTATCTGAATATAAACAACTTATGACAAAATAAGCACTCTTTCTGCAACCTTCAAACACAGTGGATGCTATTGCTAACGATGTAGATCGTATAAAACACATCCATCCATCCATTTTCTACCGCTTGTCCCTTTCGGAGTCATTGGGGGTGCTGGAGCCTATCCCAGCTGCATTCGGGCGGAAGGCGAGGTACACCCTGGACAAGTGGCCACCTCATCGCAGGTATAAAACACATAAAAAATGTAATTTACTTTAACATAACCTAGGGCTGGGTGATATATCGAGTTTGTAAGATCCATCCATCCATTTTCTACCGCTTATTCCCTTTGGGGTCGCGGGGGGCGCTGGAGCCTATCTCAGCTACAATCGGGCGGAAGGCGGTGTACACCCTGGACAAGTCGCCACCTCATCGCAGGGCCAACACAGATAGACAGACAACATTCACACTCACATTCACACACTAGGGCCAATTTAGTGTTGCCAATCAACTTATCCCCAGGTGCATGTCTTTGGAAGTGGGAGGAAGCCGGAGTACCCGGAGGGAACCCACGCAGTCACGGGGAGATGTAAGATATATTAAAATATTTTTAAACAAGATATGAATTAAGAAAATGTCGTAATATCCATATAGTTTATTTTACGTTAAAATTACCAAACACCGCTTATTTGTTGTGTTCCTTGTTCTCCCCCACTTCCCCTCCATGGGCTAGTAAACCCCTTCCCTTCCTCCTTCCAAGACGTGCTTGCACGTATAAGAACATCCATGATTGGTTGTTGTTCACTATGATGAGTCATGATTGGTTAGGGACAGGCCAATCAGAGGCAAAATAGGGCGGGTCATCGAACCAGGAAGGGAAATCACAAAGTGCCTGCCTGCAAATGTATTTTTTTATCTGAGTTTGATACATTTTGTATTATTTGCACAGCTATGTTATTTATTTTATGTAGAAATAATATTTTTCTATTTTACTTATGTTATGTACCGGTAATTCTATACTACTTAAACAGTTTATTTTCTGTGCTGTTAATACCCATCTTGACTAACTGGGTTAATAAACGTGTCACTGACTGTTTACAGTACAGTTGTCATTGACTTCAATTTCACTGAATATTGCTCAAAAATGAATATCATTATATGTATACTTTCACCGAAAAATATATCGAGATATATATCAAATATCGAGTTTAAGTAAAAATATATCGAGATATACTTTTTCGTCCATATCGCCCAGCCCTAACATGAACATACATTAACGTCCAACAATAATTTCGGAAATTCCTACTTCCCAGTACAAATGGAACACAGCAAAATACTACTTCAAACATCGGCGGAAATGCTTGTGACTCAATAAATGCTTGCAGTTTAAAGCATAACAAAAAGCCGAGAGACAGCTCGTATTTCAAATTATTTGTAAATTGAGTAGGGACGTACCGATCGATCTCCCGCTGATCAGTATAGGCCAATTTTCATAAAAAGTATGTAATCCGCCATTGCTGATTAATGCCTTTCAATGCCGATCACCTCTAGCGGAGAAGATTATCTGTCGCCCTCTGTCCTCCCTAGAGGACATTGCTTGCGCTCGCTGCATCGGCAGAGCAAAAAAAAACCCTGGCAGACAGCTCTCACCCTGGTCAGCACTTGTTCAGGGAAGAGATTTCAGCCTCACAAAATCAGGACAAACAGAGTTAAAAACTGTATTACCTGTGGGCCATTGGGATATTGAATCTGCCCCAATAGCTTACACTGTTTTTCACTGATGCACTGCTGTAAAACGGATGATCAAACAAAACAGAAGTCATGCGGAAGCTAACTCTCCAATCAGCTAAACAGACTAATTAACTCATTGGTAAGGATTATGTTCGAAAACCGGTTCTCCCAATGCTTCGATAAGAAAAGAACCATGGATTCGAATCCCTTTTTGAGAACCGGTTCCCGTTATCGAAGCCATTATACCGTATTTTCGCGACCATAGGGCGAACCGTATTAAAAGGCACCGTGTCAGTTACGGGTGCTATTTCTGTATTTAACGCATAAATAAGGCGCAGCGCATTTTTAAACATACGCTAGCTTAAAACATACGCGAGCATGCATGGACGCTGTTCTAAAAAGGCAGTAGGAGCAAAGCTGAGTTCGGTTGTACTTTATTGAAGTATTTATCAATGTACTCACATTATTTTTCTATCAATCCTCATCCACAAATCCATCAAAGTCCTCATCTTCTGTGTCCGAAATGAACAGCTGGGCAAGTTCTCCATCAAACACGCCAGATTCCCTCTCCTCATTTTCAAGGTCAGTCTCGTAGCCGTGGGGCTCCTCGGAAAAGATGCCGGCTTTTGCGAAAGCTCGAACAACAGTGCAAGCAGACACGTTAGCTCAAGCCACAAATAGTGGCGTAACTCGCCCGACGCTGCCTCCCAGTTTTCGTGAAGCTGTGTTCGTCTGTCATCCATCGCTCCCATGACGCTCACAACTTCACTTTGAACGTCCTGTTTACACCCATGTGCAGCGGTTGGGAGTTCCTTCGTCATGCTTTAAAGGGGAACATTATCACAATTTCAGATTGGTTAAAACCATTAAAAATCAGTTCCCAGTGGCTTATTATATTTTTCGAAGTTTTTTTCAAAATTTTACCCATCACGCAATATCCCTAAAAAAGCTTCAAAGTGCCTGATTTTAACCACCCGTCCATTTTCCTGTGACGTCACATAGTGAAGCCAACACAAAAACATGGCGGAAAGAACAGCAAGCTATAGCGACATTAGCTCGGATTCAGACTCGGATTTCAGCGGCTTAAGCGATTCAACAGATTACGAATGTATTGAAACGGATGGTTGTAGTGTGGAGGCAGGTAGTGAAAATGAAATTGAAGAAGAAACTGAAGCTATTGAGCCATATCGGTTTGAACCGTATGCAAGCGAAACCGACGAAAACGACACGACAGCCAGCGACACGGGAGAAAGCGAGGACGAAAGCTGATCTGTCCAGTTTAAGGGACGGTGTCAGCCAAGACATCCAGGGGGTTTAGCTCGCTCGTCTGCAGGAACAAACTGCCGCCATTGCTTGCCGTGCTACCGAGGTCCTTTGTCCCTGAATTGCTCACACACTCCGGCAGATTCAATGGGGGTCCGGCGGCAGATTTATTTGACTTTATCGTTGGAAATGCATCTGCTTTGAGTGTCGCAGGACATCCACACATTCTTGCCATCTCTGTCGTAGCATAGCTTTCGTCGGTAAAGTGTGCGGAACAAACGTCCAATTTCTTGCCACTTTCGCATCTTTGGGCCACTGGTGCAACTTGAATCCGTCCCTGTTCGTGTTGTTACACCCTCCGACAACACACCGACGAGGCATGATGTCTCCAAGGTACGGAAAACAGTCGAAAAAACGGAAAATAACAGAGCTGTTTTGACTCTGTGTTTGAGAAAATGGCGGATTGCTTCCCGATGTCATCGCTCCGAGAGCGAATATTAGAAAGGCGTTTAATTCGCCAAAATTCACCCATTTAGAGTTCGGAAATCGGTTAAAAAAATATATGGTCTTTTTTCTGCAACATCAAGGTATATATTGACGCTTACATAGGTCTGGTGATAATGTTCCCCTTTAATGATGACTCCAGGTGGAAACTTTTCTTTCGGCAGCGTCTTCCCCTTGAAAATCACCATAGATGGCAGTTTCTGTCAATTAGCATAGCAAGCTAGCACAACAGTAAAAGCCGACTTTTTTTGCCCCGTTGTGCGTATGGATTCACTACCGTGCTGGTCCCCTTCTTCTCCACAGTGTGCTTCACCAGGATGTCAAAAGCGATGTTGGTGATGTGTTTGTCGGCAATTTTTTTTATTTACAACGCACATAGCAGCACTATATGCTCACTGGTGGCGTGCCTTTAGCATCCTCTCTCACCTGAAACCTACACCCTTTAACGTCCGCATGCTGACCTCAGTCACGTCCACCTTTCCTCCATATAAACAGCGTGCCGGCCCAGTCACATAACATCTACGGCTTTTGGAACTCAACACACACAAGGTGCACCCACAACAACCTATCTGGATTTGATAAGAGATTCGATAAGGAATCGGTTTGATAAGAGGATTCGATAATGGCATCGACATAGATAATTTCTTAACTAACATCATTCCTACTCATTGATTGACATTTTGGTGAATTTACTGAGGTGTTTGTGAAACTGAAACAATACAAAAAAAATGCCATTGTAAGTTAATAATACTAGCACAGGCATTTGTAAACGTTTTAGCATATCATCTAATACTAACGACGCTAGCTTCCTAACATTTTGATACCACGTACAAATATGCATAAAACACTCTTACAGACATCACACGGTTTAGTAAGTAAGAATTGTTTTAGCTATATTGTAAAACTTACAAATATTGCTTGGAGTGATGAATGAAGAATCCATACGAGTAGAAACGCTGTGGACGAATAGTGACAGCACTTGTACTTCCGGTTGAAAGCTCAGTCCAAACAGAACTCGTCCAAAAGATGGCACCATAACACAAACAATAACACACCTTTTGAATGTCTTTGTTCGTTCTTTCGGAAAATTATTTGCACAAGAGGAGTCAGCAAAAAAAAAAAAAGTCAGTGGCACGGTGGCCCAGGAGTTAGTGCATGTGCCTCACAATACGTAGTTCCTGGGTTTGATCCTGCGCTCGGAATCTTTCTGTGTGGAGTTTGCATGTTCTCCCCGTGACTGCGTGTGTTCCCTCCGGGTACTCCGGTTTCCTCCCACCTCCAAAAACATGCACCTGAGGATAGGTTGATTGGCAACACTAAATTGGCCCTAGTGTGTGAATGTGAGTGTGAATGTTGTCTGTCTAATCTGTGTAGGCCCTGTGGTGAGGTGGCGACTTGTCCAGGGTATACCCCGCCTTCCACCCGAATGCAGCTGAGATAGGCTCCAGCACCCCCCGCTACCCCGAACGGGACAAGCGGTAGAAAAATGGATGGATGGATGAGTCAGCAAAATTGTATTTTACATTTGCATGATGACAATGAAGATACTGCTTCTTATTCTTCTATCGCCGTCAGCGAAGAAAAATCCATAAATTAGCCGCACCGTTTTATACGCCACACAGAGTGCAAAGCGTCGGAAAAAAGTAACGGCTTATAGTCCGGAATTTACGGTAGTTTAACTGCACCTAACCTATTTTTAGAAAAAACAATACACTTCCACTGCTTTGCCGACAATTTACAAATATAGGGCAGCACGGTGGAACAGGGGTTAGTGCATGTGCCTCACAATACGAAGGTCCTGAGTAGTCCTTAGTTCAATCCCGGGCTCGGGATCTTTCTGTGTGGAGTTGGCATGTTCTCCTCGTGACTGCGTGGGTTCCCTCCGGGTGCTCCGGCTTTCTCCCACCTCCAAAACATGCACCTGGGGATAGGTTGATTGGCAACACTAAATTGGCCCTAGTGTGTGAATGTGAGTGTGAATGTTGTCTGTCTATCTGTGTTGGCCCTGTGATGAAGTGGAAACTTGTCCGCCCCGCGACCCCAAAAAAGGGACAAAAGCGGTAGAAAATGGATGGAAATATACAACCCACTCAAAGCAAACATCAACTGTATCCAGCCCCTACTGAAATGTATAAAAGAAGTCCAAGCATGGACGGCAGGAAGCTTTTTAAAATTTAACAAAAGCAAGACAGAGATTGTTGTATTTAGTGATCCGAACATTTTAAATGGTTTCAACAGTGAAATTGGCCCACTTGCCTTATTCTCTCGCCCTTTTGTGAGAAACAGGCAGTACAGAATGCAGCAGCCCGCTTGCTAACAGACCAAACGATGGGAGCACATAACCCCTCTGCTCACGGCTCTCCATTGGCTTCCAACTCATTTAAGGATCCATTTTAAAATGCTGCGTTTAGTTTTTAAATGCTAACATGGACTTACCCCTATCTTACCTGTCTGAGCTCCTGCAGCCTCACTGCCCGGGCAGAGCATTGAGGTCTGCAAACAAATTGCTCTTGTCTGTCCCACGCTCCAGACTCAGCACCAGAGGGGACAGAGCCTTTTCTGTAGCTGCCCCTAAATCATGGAACAATCTACCTCTGCACATTAGAGTTGCTCAAACATCTGAGCGATTTACAACCCTGCAAAAAATGTATTTATCTACTCAAGCATTTTGCAAACAACACCTTGGTTTTATATTGTTTTAACTCCAGTTTTCTGCTGTTATTTTATTACTGTTTATTCTACTATTCACTTTTTTTATTGTTTTTATAGCTTTTATTGTCTTATATGCCCTGTGCAGCACTTCGTAAGCTTTTTAAATGTGCTATATAAATAAAGCTTGACTTGACCAACACAGAAGCCACCTGTAATTTTGTGCTGCTCTCATATTTGATTACAATAAAGCATTCTATTCTAAACTTTATTTTTGGTCACTTAACTGACAGAGCTGCAACTGTAATGGTGTATCTCCGTACACAGTGTGGAGCCGCTCCTATAAGTTAATAATCACTTCCATTGCAGAAAATAAACAATTTCATTTCTTAATATCTTCTCCTATTAAGTAGCATTCTCACTGAAGGATGAGGCTAAACATGTTACACACAGATTAAGAGCAAGCCAAGTGCAGGCATGCTAATCGCTATGTTAGCTTGCAACAACACAATAAATAAGTGCTTTAAGAAGTTTTTTTATTTTAAAACCTTGGAATTTGGTAATTTTTTACAAAATCTGGGAAATATTCCCTGAACACGGGAGGACTTTTTTGGCAAAAAAAAGTTTTTAAAAAGTAGTAGATTGTAGTTTTTGCATTTGTTTAGTTATTATGTACTATTGACTTTGTTTTGGGCAGCATGGTGAACCAGGGGTTAGTGCATGTGCCTCACAATACGAAGGTCCTGGGTTCGATTCTGCGCTCGGGATCTTTCTGTGTGGAGTTTGCATGTTCTCCCCTTGACTGCATGTGTTCCCTCCGGCTACTCCGGCTTCCTCCCACCTCCAAAGACATGCACCTGGGGATAGGTTGATTGGCAACACTAAATTGGCCCGAGTGTGTGAATGTGAGTGTGAATGTTGTCTGTCTATCTGTGTTGGCCCTGCGATGAGGTGGCGACTTGTCCAGGGTGTACCCTGCCTTCCGCCCGAATGCAACTGAGATAGGCTCCCGCACCCCCCGCGACCTCGAAAGGGACAAGCGGTAGAAAATGGATGGGATGGATGGACTTTGTTTTACTCAAACAATTGTATGTATGTATGATTCGGCCGTGTTTGCCATCGGGATGGACGAGCATAAATAAGTCCTGGCTGGATGAGCATGTATCGGACAGTTTGGACTCACTGGACAGACTCTCGCTCATCCACACGGACCAGACATTGGCTTGGGGTTGGTGGGGAGCCTACGACGCTTTTTTGGGTGTGATCCTGTCTCTGTGTATTATGTATTATTTATTGCTCATTGTTGTTTTCCTGGTGTTTTACTTTTGTTGCTGTATGTAGAAATGGCTCTACTGAAGTGGCAGCTGGTTGCATGTCTTCTGTGTTCTTTAATAATTCCCTTATGTTTTCATGTGTTTTTACCTTATTCCTTGTGGACTTCTACCACAAAATGTCCCTATCGTGAGATGAATAAAGTATATCCTATCCTATCTTAATAAAACAGAATAAGAAACTAGTTCAAATAAAGTGTAGTTTAGGAATGCACAAAAAAATCGATTCACATCCGAATCGCGATTCTTATTCATCCCGATTCTAAATCAGTTAATACTTTTCAAAAATGTATTTAAAGGGGAACTGTTAGTACGCTAGAAAAATAATTTCTCTGTGTTCTCTCCCTTACAATAACAATGTCGCTACAGCTAAGTTATCATACAGGTTACGGGGCGTAAATGAAGTATTGGTGACGGTTTTTGAATGCATTTTTAGTTTGATTTAAAGGTCGAATGGATCGCTCCCATTAGCTGCATTGCTAGCCACCAAGAACGAGACGATTTCTATGTTACAATTAGTGTTGTCCCGATACCAATATTTTGGTACCGGTACTGGTACCAAAATTATTTCGATACTTTTCGGTACGTTTCTTAATAAAGGGGACCACAAAAAATTGCATTATTTGCTTTATTTTAACAAAAAATCTTAGGGTACATTAAACATATGTTTCTAATTGCAAGTTTGTCCTTAAATAAAATAGTGAACATAGAAGACAACTTTTCTTTTATTAGTAAGTAAGCAAACAAAGGCTCCTAATTTAGCTGCTGACGTATGCAGTAACATATTGTGTCATTTTCTATTCTATTATTTTGTCAAAATTATTAAGGACAAGTGGTAGAACATTAATTATTAATCTACTTGTTCATATCTGCTTACTTTCTCTTTTAACATGTTCTATCTACACTTCTGTTAAAATGTAATAATCACTTATTCTTCTGTTGTTTGATACTTTACATTAGTTTTGGATGATACCACAAATTTGGGTATCAATCCGATACCAAGTAGTTACAGGGTCATACATTGGACATATTCAAAGTCCTCATGTGTCCAGGGACATATTTCCTGAGCTTATAAACATAATATAAAAAAAAAAAAAACGAAAGAAGATGTTGTGATGCCAAAACATATTGACGTAGTCATAGTAATATCGACTAGATACGCTACTGTACTTGGTATCATTACAGTGGATGTTAGGTGTAGATCCACCAATGGCGTTTGTTTACATTGTCACGCCGGTGAGCTACGGTGCAGTGAAACATGTTTAGCTATTCCTCGTCCTGCAGGGATGATACCTATAAGAAACATACTTTATTTGTCGCCATGGAGGCGAGGATTAGTGATTTAGAAGTAGCTAAAACACTGCTGACTGGGGCTGGACTTTAGCCGCTAACTAGCTAGCCAAGTCTTAAAGCACCTCTTCTGGTGGGCATCTCAGTGTTATAACTTCACCTTTATCGTTAGTTGTTAAGCCAAAATGCGTCCGTTTTCCCTTTTCTGTCTACACACTGTGTCTGCTTGTAAGTACTCCGTGGTTGTGCACTGCGGAACATGCTCTATTGCTCATAAACCAGCAATGACACAACATGACGACAACGGGGGCGGTAGGGAACGGTACTTTTCAGAGGCGGTATAGTACCGAATATGATTCATTAGTATCGCGGTACTATACTAATACCGGTATACCGTACAACCCTAGTAACAATGCAAAGAAAAAAAAAATGTTTGTCTTCTTGTCGCTCATAATGATTGTGAACAATAGGCAAAATTCCAAAAAATGTGCAATTCCCCTTTAAAGATATATTTTTATTTTCTGTAAGAACCAATTTAAAAAAATACATTTTCAGGCCATCCAGAAGGAGCTTTTCTCACCGGTAACCAGTTCTGAAAAAGTTTCATTATAATTGCTATACCAAACAATGTATTGCGAGAATCGGTTTGAATCGAATCGTCACCCCAGGAATCGGAATCAGATTGAATATTCCCACCCCTAGTGTAGAAGTTGTTAAACTATGTAACTAAAAAAAAAAAGTATCATCTGACCCCGACATACATATTAATGGAGAAAGAATGCAAATTGTCAGCCAAAATAAATATCTTGGGTTAATAATAGATTCAGAGCTTTCCTTTAATGCCCATATTGGCAAATTGTGTAAAATAATCAAGTTTAACTTCGCAAATTTTCGTGCAATTCTAAATGCAATGTCAACTGAAGCTGCAAAATTGTATTTGCATTCGATGATTTTCAGTCACTTCAACTATTGCCTTACCAGCTGGTCTCAGGCTGGTCAGAGTTAAAAATAAAAACCCATTGGAAATCTTGTACAAACAAGCAATTAAAGTTATGGATAAACAACTTAGGCACTATCATCACTGTGCCATTCTAAAAAAAAAAATCAGTATTTTAAATTGGGACAGTCTTCACACATTTGCAGACTTAAAAGTGACCTATAAAGTACTGCATGAAATGGCTCCAGATCCTCTGGCAGAGTTCATCAGCCAAAGAAACAGCCGTGAGCGTGTCACTCGAGGCTCTGTCAGAGGTGACTGTTATATTCCTCTGCACAAGAGCACTTTCAGTAAGTCGGCCTGGTCAGTAAGGAGTGCAAATGTGTGGAACTCAGTACCTGAGCAGGTCACAACATACAAGGCTTTCACAATTTGTTTAATAAATGTGGCTTATCTACGCCTACAGCTGCCACCACTAAAAGATGAGCCTGTTTTGATGCTATGACACATGTTATGTTATGATGTTGTATTTTAATATTTTATTATATCATATATGTATTGTGTGCTTCTTTTCTTTTTCTTTGAATTTGTAATTTCACTGCCTTTTTTACATCATGGCCAGGGGACTACAGATGGAAACTAGCCCTCTGGCTAATTCTGGCTTTTTTAACCATGTGTAGTCATGTGTTTTTATGAAACTGCATTGTCCCCTTTGAAATAAACTAATCTTAATCGATAGCACTCACTATAAATAAATGAAAAAAAAAAAAGAGTTATTGCATGTGATGATTGGCCAATCTCATTCATGGATGATCGGTATCGGAATCGGCAGCATAAATCCCTGATCGGAACATCCTGAAAATGGTATATGTCAATTGAAGTGGCTTACTTGTTACCCGCTCTGGAACTTTATGGATGATTGAGCTGGCTGAGATTAGAGTTGACTTGAGTGGCTCAGCAGCTGTCAGCCTTTTTTAGTCAAGGGAGCGCCTACAGTACAACTGGAGCCCATGCTATTTTCCAGTCTGCAGCAGGAATAATAATACAGTAATATTATAATGCTTGTCCATGCAGGCATGGTGTAGTGCAGAAATGAGCTGTATTGGCCTGCATGGATGTGCCAAAATGAACAGGCACCTCCTGGCCTTTCATGCCCAGGGCAAATGACTCCACATTGCGTGCTTGCCTGCACTTGCTGTGTTTCTTTCACAATAGTAAGTAGCCATAAGAAGGGATATAAAGCTAATAGGCTCGCAGTGCTGCAAAAACACAGAGCAGGTGCTTCTGTTGGAGAGGAGGGGAAGACATTCCAACCTAATTAAAGAGTGAATTAAAAGCAGAAACTTCACTCACCCGAATGTAACATCTCGTCAGCTCCTATGGCGGCTTTCTTTTTTTTTTTTAAATGGAGCACAAATACAGTACTATTCCTCGTCGCCTACAAAATGTACTGCATTTTTTTTTTCTTTTTAGAAAAAGCGTTATAAAAATGTCGTTAGGTCCTATATCCTCACTGCGGTTGCTGAGGGTTTAAGAATCCCGAGAGGAGTCGCCGAGGCTCGGTGACCGACGTTCGCGGAGCTCCTCTGGTAGTCCGCGTCTTCACGCGATGCCGTCGTTTGTTGCCCTTGTCCACCGGCCGCCCATTCACGGGCAGCCAGATAATTTCACTCAGCTTATTTACAAAGTGGGACTTCTTCTTGCGAAAGGAGAGGAGCAGCTTCTCAGCGCACACTTGCCACAGGGATCGTCGTCATCGTCATCTTCATCACCAGTTACAGCCTGACAAAAAAAACCAAAACCCTAACAGTTCGTCTCTTCCGTCGATAGGGGGCGGCAGAGACGAACGTATTGTAACCAATCAAAGACAGCGCTGCTACAACGCTGCGTTCAGGTGCTCACCCTTGCGATCGGTTTTTGCTGCATTTTAACCCTATAATAGTCACTGGTAATTTAATGAAGAAAGTGGATAACTAACAAGTTACGTCAAATGTATTTGAAATAGGCAGCACGGTAGAAGAGGGGTTAGTGCATCTGCCTCACAATACGAAGGTCCTGAGTAGTCCTGAGTTCAATCCCGGGCTCGGGATCTTTCTGTGTTGAGTTTGCATGTTCTCCCCGTGACTGCGTGGGCTTCCTCCCACCTCAAAAGACATGCACCTGGGGATAGGTTGATTGGCAGCACTAAATTGGCCCTAGTGTGTGAATGTGAGTGTGAATGTTGTCTGTCTATCTGTGTTGGCCCTGCGATAAGGTGGCGACTTGTCCAGGGTGTACCCCGCCTTCCGCCCGATTGTAGCTGAGATAGGCTCCAGCAACCCCCCGCAACCCCAAAGGAGACAAGTGGTAGAAAATGGATGGATGGATGTATTTGAAATATTTACTGAGAATTCAAGTAAAAATTCCGGGCTTGGAAAAAAATACCGCCTTGACCCAAATATAAGACAACCCACATTTTCAAGTCCATGTTTTTAAAATCATGTTTAGAATATCAGTTTAATCGAATTTTATTACTCATATTTCTTAGCTGCCTGACAGTAGTTTGACGACTCTGCTTCAAATTGTATTATGTCATATGAAGCATCATACAATAACTCCACCTTTGTTTGCTAAAGGTGCGTTCATACTTGTTTGGAACGGTAGTCTTGATCAAATATGGATTTAAAAAATGTCTACGCTAATAAAAGAATATAATTAAAAATGAAAATGTCTGATTAGTTAAAAGCCAGTGATTCCATGTTGACTTTTTAAGTTTAGGCACTTAAAAAATATGTAAACAGTTCATAGTTTTATGGTATGTTTATTGTAAAAGAGACAGCTAATGTAAAAATAATAATAAAACAAATCAAAGAAAAACATTAAATAAAAACATAAATTAGATTATATTTCCATCCCATCCATTTTCTTCCGCTTATCCGAGGTCGGGTCGCGGGGGCAGCAGCCTAAGCAGAGAAGCCCAGACTTCCCTCTCCCCAGCCACTTTGTCCAGCTCCTCCCGGGGGATCCCGAGGCGTTCCCAGGCCAGCCGGGAGACATAATCTTCCCAACGTGTCCTGGGTCTTCCCCGTGGCGTCCTGCCGGTCGGACGTGCCCTAAACACCTCCCGAGGGAGGCGTTCGGGTGGCATCCTGAGCAGATGCCCAAACCATCTCATCTGGCTCCTCTCGATGTGGATTATATTTGATTGAGGAAAATAAGTATTCAATCCCAATTGAAAATGTGGCTTTATTCACAATGCTTGCGAGTTTGTAGGGGATCGAAATTTCACTCAAACTACAGGTACATTTGTAACCTTTATTTCAAACTGTTTTTGTTGATATCATGTCTTTCTCTGTTCAAATGTATTGATATTTCACTTAATGGAATCAAATAATTGTGCCCTCATAATTGCCACACAAACAATCTCACTAAAATGAAAACATAACCTTCTTGGCAAATGTAACTTAAGCGAACATTCAAAATACACGTTTTAGCTGATTGTACTGTATGTCATTGAAGGCACCATATTATCATGGCCCCAATTCTATTTTTTTATATTGTTTGACATTCCTTTGTTGTGCGGTTCCACAAGCAACCACATTGTGTGCTGAATATAATTTCTAAAGTGCACATTGCCTCTGTTCATGCGTGTTTGTATGTGAGATCAAAATGTGTACATTCAAGAAATCGCTTCGAGCGTGATGAACCCAACAACCCCGGTGAAACATTGATTTCTGTCGCCCTCTGGTGGACTTTATGAACCACAATTGGACTAGACAGAAAAAGCATGCAATTATTTTATTGAGAAACAAACAAAGCTTTGTATAAAATTGTCAGCACATAAAGACAACAACAAAAAAAACATACATATAAAACAGCAATAATATTTTTTCTATGCATTTAAATAATTGTAATACATTAGACCTTGTGGATACAGTCAGCATTTTAAAAACATTCACACGTGTATATGCAACATTGTCAAACCAAGCTCAAAGCAGTGGACAAACAACATCCAGCATCAAAAATTATTAAAATGTGTAGCCGTGTCCAAGTGAACCCATATGATAAACCTCCTGTGTTGTGCGTTATAATAAATATTTTTTTTATCAAAGCCAACAACCCAATTGTCAAGCAATATCTGTAAACAGTAAGCTCGTGCATCAGGTTCTAACGGAACAATGGCTGCTACTACTATGCATAATTTCACAGAAATAATTATCACAGCATTAAAAATATTTAACTTGAATAAAAAATATGATGTTTCCATTTAAGCTTCTGCAGTACCGCACATATTTCTCCTGCTGATTATGTTTACTCGTCACCTTCATGAAACCAAGTGTTTTGAGAAAACTTAAGATGTGGTGCAAGTTCTTAGAACTCTTTGCGGCTTTTGTAGCAGAGACAAAATCTATTACTTTCTCCAAAGAGCTGTGGAAGACCTACTCATCTTCATGTTACATTTTTCATCATGCACTTCTTCACCTCTCTTGAAGAACCTCACACTCAGATGGCTTCTATTCCACACCAGGAAACTCTTTCACAACTACGTCTGCATTTACATATATCAGGTCCCAAGACCCCGTAAGAGAAAACTAGAATGCTTTCAGTCTTAGCTTTCCAACAGTCAGTCGGGTGTATCTAAACTGGGTACCTCATATGTTGACAGGGCTGAATTAATTTTCCAGGGGTGGTCTTAAGGGAATGCAGCCATCCATCTCCAGAGACTCTGGCCAACCTTCGTACTTGTTGCCGGTTTTACTGTTCTTCATACGCTAATGGGAGCAATCAAACCGAACAGATTACATCAGACGTCATCAAAACTGAGAGATGTATTGTGATGCCTTTTTCCCTCTCTCCTATACTAGGTGCTACTGCTTCGAGAGCTACAGCCAACAACACTATTATCAGTACTAATAAATAATACTCTGACTAGTACTATAAATAGTAGCAGTAGTCTCCTTTATACTAGCAGTAGCTGTGGTGTTGCATGGGCTGCCAGCGCCTACAGGTAAAAGCCAGTAAATTAGAATATTTTGAAAAACTTGATTTATTTCAGTAATTGCATTCAAAAGGTGTAACTTGTATATTATATTTATTCATTGCACACAGACTGATGCATTCAAATGTTTATTTCATTTAATTTTGATGATTTGAAGTGGCAACAAATGAAAATCCAAAATTCCGTGTGTCACAAAATTAGAATATTACTTAAGGCTAATACAAAAAAGGGATTTTTAGAAATGTTGGCCAACTGAAAAGTATGAAAATGAAAAATATGAGCATGTAACAATACTCAATACTTGGTTGGAGCTCCTTTTGCCTCAATTACTGCGTTAATGCGGCGTGGCATGGAGTCGATGAGTTTCTGGCACTGCTCAGGTGTTATGAGAGCCCAGGTTGCTCTGATAGTGGCCTTCAACTCTTCTGCGTTTTTGGGTCTGGCATTCTGCATCTTCCTTTTCACAATACCCCACAGATTTTCTATGGGGCTAAGGTCAGGGGAGTTGGCGGGCCAATTTAGAACAGAAATACCATGGTCCGTAAACCAGGCACGGGTAGATTTTGCGCTGTGTGCAGGCGCCAAGTCCTGTTGGAACTTGAAATCTCCATCTCCATAGAGCAGGTCAGCAGCAGGAAGCATGAAGTGCTCTAAAACTTGCTGGTAGACGGCTGCGTTGACCCTGGATCTCAGGAAACAGAGTGGACCGACACCAGCAGATGACATGGCACCCCAAACCATCACTGATGGTGGAAACTTTACACTAGACTTCAGGCAACGTGGATCCTGTGCCTCTCCTGTCTTCCTCCAGACTCTGGGACCTCGATTTCCAAAGGAAATGCAAAATTTGCATGGTTGGGTGATGGTTTGGGGTGCCATGTCATCTGCTGGTGTCGGTCCACTCTGTTTCCTGAGATCCAGGGTCAACGCAGCCGTCTACCAGCAAGTTTTAGAGCACTTCATGCTTCCTGCTGCTGACCTGCTCTATGGAGATGGAGATTTCAAGTTCCAACAGGACTTGGCGCCTGCACACAGCGCAAAATCTACCCGTGCCTGGTTTACGGACCATGGTATTTCTGTTCTAAAGTGGCCCGCCAACTCCCCTGACCTTAGCCCCATAGAAAATCTGTGGGGTATTGTGAAAAGGAAGATGCAGAATGCCAGACCCAAAAACGCAGAAGAGTTGAAGGCCACTATCAGAGCAACCTGGGCTCTCATAACACCTGAGCAGTGCCAGAAACTCATCGACTCCATGCCACGCCGCATTAACGCAGTAATTGAGGCAAAAGGAGCTCCAACCAAGTATTGAGTATTGTACATGCTCATATTTTTCATTTTCATACTTTTCAGTTGGCCAACATTTCTAAAAATCCCTTTTTTGTATTAGCCTTAAGTAATATTCTAATTTTGTGGCACACGGAATTTTGGATTTTCATTTGTTGCCACTTCAAATCATCAAAATTAAATGAAATAAACATTTGAATGCATCAGTCTGTGTGCAATGAATAAATATAATGTACAAGTTACACCTTTTGAATGCAATTACTGAAATAAATCAAGTTTTTCAAAATATTCTAATTTACTGGCTTTTACCTGTATAGGCAATTACCATAATTTCCTGGACTATAAGCCTTTTTAACCCACACTTTGCACCCTGCGGTTTTTTTTTTTACATTGCTGCAGCAAATTTATGGATTGCTAGGTTTCCAAGCTTCACATGCTGCCAACAAATTTGGCCTTGTCATATCAGACCAATGAAATTGCCGTACAGGTGGGCCAATATTTAATTGGTGGACCAATTAAATTGTTTACAATAAATCAGGAATATTCAACTTTTTCAAGGCCCTGGACCCCCGAACTGATGGGCAGTAGCAGTGTATATATCTTGTATGAAATTATTATTTTATTTTACATTGAACTCGCGACCCCGAGAGGGACAAGCGGTAGAAAATGGATGGATGGATGGTCCTAAAGGTACTTTGTCATTGTGCAATACTAACGATATTCAAATAACAGCACTGTGCCGCTAATTGCTAGCTGGCAGATAGTGCGCTAATCCCCAGCTTGACAACTAGTGCACCAACCGCTAAGTTACAACTAACGCGACAATTGCTAGCTGACAACTAGAGCGTTAATCGCAAGCTGACAAATAAATCGCTAATAGTTAGCTGGCCATTAACGCGCTAATTGCTAGCTGGCAACAAGAGCACTAACCCCCAGGTCACAACTCGTGCGCTTATCGCAAGCTGGCAACTAGCACGCCAATCGCTAGCTGACAACTAGTGCGCCAATCGCTAGCTGACAACTAGCGCGGCAATTGCTAGCTGGCAACTAGGGCGTTAATCGCTAGCTGACAACTAGAGCGCTAATGTCTAGCTATCCCAAATGGGAACCTGAATAAAATAATATAATTATTCATTCATGTCATATAGTGTGTTGGCTCAATGTGCATGTGGATTTAAAGACAATTTGTGGAAAAATTGCGGGGGGGAAAAATAATAAAAAATATATTTTAAAAAGATCACCTAAAAAATTCACGTGTTAAAGACCTCTGCAAATCAAACATACTCACTTAATTATTCAGTCTGCAATTTATTTTATAGATTTACTTTCAAGACACGACGAAATGTAAACAACACAGCCCTAAAGCAGAAGATGATCGACCTGGCCATCGAAAAAGGAAACAGCGTAACGTAAATCCACCACCACCAAGGAGGCCCCCTAAATGCCGGACCGCCGCGCACCGAAGAAAGCACAAGCTCAGAGGCAAAAATGAAAGTGTAAATGAGAAACCAGACGGAAAAAAGCGTGACGAAGCAACCCCCGAGTCCTTTTAACACTGACACCGAAGGGGACTACTCAAATAGGCCCAGCTATTGTTGTACGTGTTACAGGCGTGGTATTCTGTTACATTTGTGAATAAACACAAGCGCCTGTGTAACTATTTCAGATTTCAATGTGTACACCTGCGGCTAATAGACATGTGTGGCCAATATACAGTTTGTACAACAAAAATTTAGTAGGTGAGGCTTATAATTTTGTGCGTTTTATAGTCCGCAAATTACGGTTTATCCGTACTAACTCAAACATAAGATGACAATATAAGACGAGATTTATTTTTCAAAATGTTTTTACAATAAAATTTACCTTTTTAATGTATTTTCAATATCAATGAAATAACAGGACAACTGCAATAATTTCGTAGTTGCTCAACAGTCTTATTAACATGATCAGGCTTGTCTGCTTGCTTACTTGCTCAGCTATTGAAAACACTTTTTTCTCAACAGAACTTTGTGTCGATTCAAGATGTTTTCATCATTTGAAACCTTCTGCATCTTTTTCTGTTGCATCTCTTAGAATTTGGAGGTTGTAAGCTCTGCTTTATGAAAAGTGCCTTTTTTCAGACAATAAATTACACATAAAGCCGCACCCATCTAATTTTTGGACTAGTTTGATTTTGTACATATATTGGCCACACAGGTCTAGAAGCTGCAGGTGTACATGTTGAAACATGAAATATTTACACAGGCGCTTGTGTTCATGCAGAAATGTAACAAAAGACAGTGCCTGTAACATGATTTAAAGTCATTGTCCTCCTGCATGCCGGTCCGGTCTTTCAGGGCCAGTTGTGGCTGAATTTCCATTCTGAGCGAAAGCTGTTTCCCTTTTCGATGGCTTTGTTGATCGCTTTTGGCTTTGGGGCTGTGTCGTGTGTGTCGTGTGCATTGCATGTCTTCTTTATGATGAAGGTGAGTCCATAAAGCTGAATGAAAGCTGAAACTGTGTGATAGTGTGAGTGTGTTCGATTTAATGTGAACAATTTCATTGGTCCACCGTGACCTGTCTAGCAAATTAATTGGTTTGATGTAACAAAACTTAATTTGTTGGCGGCGTGTGAAGCCTGTAAACATGGAAAAACTCATAAATATGCCACAGCCTTGCAAAAAGCGCAGGATTTAACAACTCAAGATACCAAACAGTATAGTTGCGATCGATTGAATGCCCTGAGAATACAATGACCTGGATGAATGAGAACATCCATAGACAAAATATTTCAAGATTTATTCTGATATAATTTTGTGTTCATAACTTACAGCTTATGAAAACCTTGAATTGAAAATTTCAGAAAATGATGGGCTTTCAAAAATTGTAAATCATGAATTAAAGTTATAACAAATAAAAGCTTGACATATTTCACTTTGTATGTAATAAATGTATATCACATATTGGTTTCACATTGGAAGTTGAATTGTTCAAATGAAAAGCCTTTAACCCAATATTCAAATTTTTTGAGTTTCACCAACCGGAAATTATGGTAATCACTGTGGAAAACATTTATGCCAACACTAAGCAGTGAGCACATAACAATTCAGGAATATAAATAGACACTGTAAATACATTATGATTACCTGCTCAAATGGACTCTTATTCTCGATTCCCTTGGCACCGACAAACACCCAGCTGTCCCGAAAGGCCAGGTCCTTCACGGCTGTGCTCCCGAGCTCCTCAAACAGTCGGCGAGATTCGTCATTCAGCCTGCGGCCGAACAGGAGAACAATGTTTACTTACAGATGAGCCTCAACCTTTTTAGAAGGAATGTTAATAATGAAATAAAAGTTAACTACATGATTCAAACACTTTACAAGCTGTTTACAATGTATGCACTCTGGGAGTATAAAAGAATCACTTAACATGCTTGTTATGTTACACCACATGCATCATGTAGAGATAAGAGCAGTTTACCTGATAGACAGATGATAACTATGAATAATATATTAAGAAGAAAATTGATGTGGACCCAAATTGATCCCTGGGGAACCCGATAGGGTACTACAAAGTGGGTGAGGTAGTAATAGGAGATTATTACTTGGAAGCTGGATCGTCAAAGGAGGCCACAAACACCAGTGTTCCCTCATGGAGAGGCCTCAGAAACTTCAATAAGTCCGAAACATCTGAGGACAAACATCACAGTCTTGATTTCATACATTACAATAACACTAGGGACATAACGATATGAAAATGTAATTTCACAGTTATTGTGACCAAAATTATCACGGTTATCATTATTATGACGATATTGTTGAATGTGCTCAAAAAGTACTTATACACACACTGAAATCTTTTCACCAAGTTATTTTTTTATTTTCTAATAACTAAAATAAATACACACACTGTTGGAAAAAAATACTATTTTGTATGTTTTGTATTTTGTATGCTTCACTGATAGTGTTTTAGTCTTAGTATTTTATCTATTTAAATGGTTAAGCTTTTATTGTTTCAAATATTGCTTTGTACTGTAGCACTTTCTTGAAATGAAAAGTGTGTAACAAATAAAATCTATTATTTATGGCAGGCGTGGTGGCATCCTACTCTGTTCAGCAGTCCTTAAACGCACCGTAAAAACACCTTGTCTCGTATTCCTACGAGTAACTCTGTTCTAAGAGAGCAAAGCTTGTAGATTTAATGTGCACCATTGAATATCTTAGTTGCACATCCAGCAATGTGTTGTGTGTGTTGAGATATGTTGTTTCTGAATGGTGAAAGATGATAATGAATTGTATTTTCATGTTAGCATTTAAACTAGTGAGCTGGTGCCAGTCAGTCCGTGAGTTAACTAAAGTGCAGTTATAAGTCACAGTCTTTTAACAATTTTTAATTAAAACGGTAATACTAACTGTCAGGGGTTTTATTGCAGTTATCACTATAAATTGTTAATCGTTACATCCCTAATTAACATCAACTTTGATTACCTCCTGCCCACATGTCGAAGCTTTTTGTTTCCAGGAGTTCCCCAGAGACCCCTGTAGAAAAAACAAAAAACAGTGTGTGACGCTTCATCATTAAACCCAAATATAGTCATAAAACACTTGGGTCATGGTACCATTCACCAAAGCGATGTTTAGTCCTCGGCCAACATTGTTCTTTACACTGCTTAATAACCTGTGTGAGAGGAATAGAGCGAAGTTAAAACACAATCCAAAGCAAAACGCTTCTTTGCCTTGCTCGTTATCAACCTACACTCTTACATTTCAGCTACTTACTAACTTAGACTCGTCAATGTAAGCTAGAACAGTAGTGCAGATATACTACACCTATAATTGTCTAAATAGTTGGCAACACAAGTGAATACGCCTCATAAATTTTGTCCTTGGTGTAGATATTAAGTGTAAGCACCAGAATCCTCCACCAACCACAGGACCTTATATATTTTGGGTATGGAATACACCAGAGCTACAAAGGTTGTTACTGAAATCCTTTCACACAACAAGTCATCTGACATCTCAGAGATGTGTTTGTACTGCTTTACTTCTCTAAAGCAGTGATTCTCAACTGGAGGTGTGATGTCCTATTTTAAAGCAAAGGACAAACTTTATACATATCTTTGCACACATCTGTGACGTAACCTTCAGCTGTACAATATTTTTTGTTTACTTCAGTATATTTTTTTTACTCCAGTAGATTCAGCAATTGGATTACAATGGCATACAATAACGAGCTAAACGAATCAGACATTTCTGCACAGCATTTAAAATCCTAATTTAGAATTGATCTGGGCAGTATCCCTTATTGTGCAGCAGAGGGCGCCATTACAATTCTACACACCAACAGCTAAGGCAGTAATTCTCAAACTGTGGTATGTGTACCACTAGTGGTATGCAAGCTCCATCTAGTGGCACACCAGAAATCACTTGATTAAAGTACAGTGTTTTATTTCCCTATATCCAAACACAGTGTTAGTGTTCAAACAGTGTGTGAAGTTATATTGGCCAAAAATATTAAATATACTTGTTAAATTAAATATCTGCCTTGATTTTAATGAATATCTAGGCCTACTACACTACTGTATTTTAATGTTGGTCGTTATGGTGGTACTTGAAAAGCCAAGTGTTTTCTGAGGTGGTACTTGGGGGAAAAAAGTTTGAGAACCTTTTGGTGAGTCAGGTTTTATGAGCCAATCAGAAAATAAGTATTCAAGTCTTCACATCACATATGATTTTAGATATTTTTAGACCAATTCGATTAGGCTAATAAAGACTGTGCCACCCGAATGTGAAATGGTATCTGCCTTTTTGAAGATTATATAATGCAATGTAACAGCTCTAAAGTTCAGTTGTCGCCACTGTATAACTCATGCTCACTGTCCGCACCTGGGACACTTGGGCAAATTTTACTTTCTTTAGCCAGACCTCGGATGCATACTGTTGGAAAATGTTCACCTGCTCCATTGTTAAGATTTTTTTAAAGCGCTCTGCACTTAGGGCCTTATTCTCCCGTTTGCGCTGTAGTGTTGTTGGAAAAATATGCACAAGGCCAGATTTGACAGCTATTGCCCACATTTTAGGGTTGCTCCAGGGTTGGATGAAGGCGTGCAGTGACACCGTGACAAACTTACATCAAGGAGGAGAATGCCGCACGGACAGAATAAGCGCAACTATGCATCTTCTATCCACTTAAGAGCATGGGACAATAGGACCCTAAGTCCCAAAGACACTCTCCTGGACTTTAACATCTCTCACACAGAGAGCTTTGATTTGAAATTATTAAATCATAAAGAACAGTAATTTGGATTTGTTTATACATTGAACAGGTTTTCAAAAAGTATCAAATCCTCCAAAGACTTTTTCTAAGAGACTTAGCTGACCGTGTACCCCATCGGCCGGGACCCGTTTTCAGTGGATTGCTGTCTTTGCCTGGTACAGAGATGACATTCGTAAACATGTCTTTTGAACAGCTCTTTTAGCTGACGGTGTGTGTCTCACAGCCAAACCAGTTGACCACTAAAATAACGTATAACCAAGTTTCATTTCTATAATGTTATCTCTTGAGAAGATATACTGTAGTAAAAATGTCTCCTGAAATATGAAGGTTGTACTCACTTGTGTTATTGTATATACTATAGAAGTGATAAAAAAAAAAGAATTGAAGAAAAGGGGAATGACACAAATAAAGAGGAAAAAGGGCAGGAAGAAAGAAAGAGAGTGAAATGAACTAAATCAAAAAGGAGCAAACATTAGAAAAGACAGTGGAAACAGTATGTACATTATCTCACATTTTATCCTCCAGACAGATTTTGGGCCCAATGACATTGGCAGCTCCAGATACCAGACGGAAAGCCAGGTGTTTGGAGGGACATGGTGCTGAAAGGCCACATTTATACCGCCGTGGTCGCACTTCAGCTTTAAAAACAAAACATATATTGTAGCTGTATTACAATGCTGCTGGAGAAGGATCGGATATTTAAAGTATTGTCTTATAAATACCAGTTGTTGGTCCCTGACTTTCACCTGAAAACAATTAAAAAGGAAAGAGAATTAGTCAACCAAAAAGGAATTATTTTACAGAGACTTTGTAATCAACACCCACCAGACACTTTATTAGATGCAGCTGCACAATCCAATAAGAGCCAGTAATGTTTGGTGACCTGCCTGAGTGGTTTTAACTAACAATATGTTTACTATTGTGAGAGGTATAAAACTGCACTGCATCATATTATAGGTGTTGCTAATATTTTGTATAATGTAAAACATATGTTACACACCTATGAATATGACCCGATGTCTTTACTTAACTTATCTTGGCACTGTTAAGGGAATGTCTATCTATAAAGCATGTAATGAAACCTAATCAACCTTGTATGGTTATGGATGACAACATTGTATTACACCAGGTATCTCCCAAGATCTAATACAACTGTCTGCACAAATTGTTAAATCAGTGGCGAGCCTGAGAAGAATAACTTATTTTATTTTCTATACAGCACTACATCACAACTTCTAAGAATATAGTTCATATAAAACAGGTCTATGCCTTGTTCTTTAATAAAACAAAATAGATAACCTTATCATATACATTTTTTTACACAATATCTTATCATTTATCTTGCATGATTGCAGGTTTAAAATGTCTTATATGTTCTAGGTATGCTGTGCGGTGGAGCGACCTTGTTTAATAAATGGCATGTCTTTATTCTGACTATATGAGTTACTATGGCATCTTTATATTACTTTATATAGTGTACATTTGTAAAAAGTAACTTTGGAGGAGTGATTGCAATGCAGTCAACTACATTGCACAGTGCGCTTATACATGTGTAGATGGCGTCGGCTCAAACGGTTCCCAAACGGGTACTTAACAAATTGAAAACACGCACATTTTTGTAAAAACTAAAGCAAAAACAAAATGCCTTTTTTGTCCTTTTATGGTAATGGATTACATGATAACTAAGTAATAATTTACATTAAAAAAAGAAGACTTAAAATCTACAAAAAAACAGACTGTGCAAAAATTACTTACTTGAGTAGTAATGTTTGATACTCAAAATTCTGGGTGTTACTGAATGCAATATCACTCATCTTACCTGTTATTGGTGCATAATGAGGAAGTGCTGTGTTGTTGTTAAGCCTACTGGCAAGGCGAGCGCTACGGTGCTAGCAATGTTATGAGGGTTGCCTGTTAAGGTCACATTTTTTCCGACATTGAAAACACTCTTGTGGTCGACATAACATGTAAAGGTGGTTCTTTGGTCAACATTTTGCATAGATTTTGTTTTACTGACCATCTTCAAGCCGTTTTCTGATTGTCTCTCGAGGATGCACTTTTTTGTTAGTAGTGGTCTTGTTTACATGCCAAAGCCCTCTTTCAAACCAAACCCCACTTTGACTGTGTCTCCACCCCGTCAGCCATGTCGTAGTTATCAGTGTTTGTATGTTGAGTCTACTGACATAAGTTAGAACTATACGTTACTTCTTTTTAGAAATGGCAACAGCGGAGGATTTTAGCTTGCATGTGTACGCATAAGCCAGTCTGCCCCACAACAACAGGATAGAGAAGAATAAGGAACTTATTGATTACAACTTTGGACAACAACTGAATAAAAATGGTGCAAAGCTTTTGGGGTAAACCTTTACCAAACATGGAGATATATGCAGACGTAACTGAGGCAATATACATCAGTTAAGTCTTGTAAGAAGGCAAGCTTGTTTTTTAAAGTCTCTGCCATGCCTCCACGGTTTGATTTCAAATTTTCAGGATGAATGGGGATCCCAAATACACAAGCACAGGTACCAACAAGTAAGAAAATGTGGTTTTGTATAATAGCACCCCGTTAACGCTTTACACTGTGAAAATAAATATATATTAAAACATTGATTATAACAAAACGAGCAACTTTAAAAACACATTCCTACAAATTATTGGAAAAAAAAAAAAGAATACAAGTTGCTATGCGCAATTACTCACTAACTTCAATCTACTAATCTTCCACCACTCTGTCTTTTAAGTATAAACAGTACTGAAATATTTGCAAGTTCCAACAACCTTGACATTTACAAATCTAAGAAATATCACCCCAAAACGGCTCAATGTTCTGATTTTGTTGTGATTAGGCCCAAATAATGGCATTCCCTGCTGGCACTAAGCCTATATTGCATTCAGTACGGTACAGAGAATATATTGAAACATCTATTGATTAAAAAAATCTTCTTTTATACATATATATATATATATATATATATATATATATATATATATATATATATAAAACACACACACACACACACTCACACACACAGTGGTGTGCAAAAACATTAGAACACCTGCCATGAACTGGAATACAAAGTCTTATAAAACCCTTGTTTCTTTCACAATGGAACCTTCAACCATACTGATATTGCATAATGAGACATGAGAGACATGATAAGAGAATTGTGAATGATTTGGAAGAAATCTGACCAGTGAACTGTAATGTAAACTCTAAGAAAACACTCTGGAATGAGTCTGAGAGCGTGGAATGACAACAAGGTTGAAACTCTCAGAAAAAACAGACATAATGCCAGAAAGATGCACTGCAGTGATTGGTGCTAAGGTGGGCCACAATAAATATTAGAGTGAAATGTAAAAAAAAGGACTGGACTGATAAGATGGTAGGTAAAATATTCTCAGTATCTTTTACAATGCCAAAACCTGAAATTCAGTCTTTGGGAACAAATGAAACACCAGTTTCATAAGATTTGATAAGTGTTATAATATTTTGCACATCACTGTATGTATAACACACACACACACACACACACACACACACGCACACACACACAAACACACACACACACACACAGACACACACACACACACGCGCACACACACACACACACACACGCGCACACACACACACAGGCACACACACACATACAGCTGTATAAAAAAAAAACGTTTCCATAAGAGTTGGGAAATTGTGTTAGATGTAAATATAAACGGAATACAATGATTTGCAAATCATTTTCAACCCCTTATTCAGTTGAATATGCTACAAAGACAACATATTTGATGTTCAAATTGATAAACATTTTTTTTTTTTGCAAATAATCATTAACTTTAGAATTTGATGCCAGCAACACGTGACAAAGAAGTTAGGAACGGTGGCAATAAATACTGATAAAGTTGAGGAATGCTCATCAAACACTTATTTGGAACATCCCACAGGTGAACAGGCAAATTGGGAACAGGTGGGTGCCATGATTGGGTATAAAAGTAGATTCCATGAAATGCTCAGTCATTCACAAACAAGGATGGGGCGAGGGTCACCACTTTGTCAAGAAATGCGTGAGCAAATTGTTGAACAGTTTAAGAAAAACCTTTCTCAACCAGCTATTGCAAGGAATTTAGGGATTTCACCATCTACGGTCTGTGATATCGTCAAAGGGTTCAGAGAATCTGGAGAAATCACTGCACGTAAGCAGCTAAGCCTTCGATCCCTCAGGCTGTACTGCATCAACAAGCGACATCAGTGTGTAAAGGATATCACCACAAGGGCTCAGGAACACTTCAGAAACCCACTCTCAGTAACTACAGTATGCAAGGCGAAAACCGTTTATCAACAACACCCAGAAACGCAGTCGGCTTCGCTGGGCCTGAGCTCATCTAAGATGGATTGATACAAAGTGGAAAAGTGTTCTGTGGTCTGACGAGTACACATTTCAAATTATTTTTGGAAACTGTGGACGTCCAAAGTAAACCCAAATGTTTACTGAGTGTTGTTAAAAGGAAAGGCCATGTAACACAGTGGTAAACATGCCCATTCCCAACTACTTTGGCATGAGTTGCAGCCATGAAATTCTAAGTTAATTATTATTTGCAAAAAATAAATAAAGTTTATGAGTTTGAACATCAAATATCTTGTCTTTGTAGTGCATTCAATTGAATATGGTTTGAAAAGGATTTGCAAATCATTGTATTCCGTTTATATTTACATCTAACACAATTTCCCAACTCATATGGAAAAGGGGTTTGTACATAAGATTAAGTGTGCAATAATAAAATCCATATTTCATTTGTCTTTAGTTTTATGACTTACCATTGAAAAAATGGTGCACAACTGAACCGTTTCCACCTCCAAACAAGGTGTTTACAAGCAGCAAGGTGAATCCCACCAACAGCAGCACTGCCAAACCTGTGAGACAAACAGGATTGAAACAAACAAAATATTAATCGTACCACACGACCAAAAGTTTATATCATGTTAGGTTGTTACCTGAGTAAACATACCTGTAAATCTCATGATTCAGGCTCTTGTCGACCTACAGGTGAAGATGGAAGACAAACTCCATATGAGGGTGGTTGGTTTGTGTGTACACAGTGCATTTTTACAAGAGGGCTTGTTCAAAAACACGTTTCCATTCTTCATGACACACACGAGTGAGGTGCCACTTGTGAAGCATTTCTGTATTCGTACAACCCGATGATTCAAATCTGTGACAATATTTCATTCCCATTTTGTTTGGCTCTTATTTCTGAAACCAATGCCATTTTAGTAAACATGTTATATTATATACAATTGCTCCAATTTGTAAAATCATACAATTATTCCACCAGATACTGAGGAAGGGAGCACTGGGGGTAAGATATCTGTGAGGGAGGGACTGCATTTCCCCCGCCTCATGATAAGATGCTGCCATCTGTTTGATCAAATGAAGAACAGGAATGTAACATGATTTCAAATGTTGCTCGTGGCTCACAGAGAGCATTATGAACAATGTTGTGAGTAGAGATTGTGATTGTGGCGCACATGATGTGTATTTATTAACTCATATTATGTTCCACAATTGGTGAATGTTCATATTCATCTTGGAGAAAGCAAACCTTCAAGTTTGAGTACACAGTGGTATTTCAGCATGATCACATGATAAAATAAGGCCCCTTATTTTGATATTCGCAGGTGAATTGGATCACTTCTCACAGGAAGGAGGCCCTAATTGGGACTTCGGAATGCCAAAGTGATAGCCCTATCCTTTAGAGAAGACTACCTGTCTAGTTCAAACACCAACCTTTAAGTTATGACTTAAAGCAGTTGTTTTCCAGACACTTACACACAAACATCTCCTTTTATGGTCAGGAAGTGCTGTTTAGACTTAGCGCACACCCAGACAGACAAAGAAGGAATATATAAACTGATGGTTTGGCTTCTCCAGGTTAGGAATCCTCCATTTTTGACTAAGATTCCTCCGGATACTGCAGACCATTTTAAATGCAGTAAAAAAAAAGCAACTTTTTGGTTCAGTAAAATTCAGTTTTACCATGAATTGATTAACGTGGACCCCGACTTAAACAAGTTGAAAAACGTATCTGGCCTTGTGGTTAGAGTGTCCGCCCTGAGATCGGTAGGTTGTGAGTTCAAACCCTGGCCGAGTCATACCAAAGACTATAAAAATGGGACCCGTTACCTCCCACTCAGCATCAAGGGTTGGCATTGGGGGTTAAATCAGCAAATGATTTCCGGGCGCGGCCACCGCTGCTGCTCACTGCTCCCCTGTGGGGATGGGTCAAATGCAAAGGATAATTTCACCGCACCTAGTGTGTGTGACAATCATTGGTACTTTAACTTTAACTTTTAGTGGTCAATTGTACGGGATATGTAAACTGTACGGTTTCATATAATGTATTCTTTTCCTTTGCAATCTACTAATAAAAGTTTAAATCAATCAATCAAAAAGCAGAGCGTCTCCGACGTCTCTTTTGATCCAACTACGCATGCGCGTCGTCCCTCAGGCCCGGGAGGGGACGACAAGACCAGAATTACACTTCACACACATAATGAGTTATTTTCAGGAATTTAGCTATCTTCCTCGGTATTGTAAATCCCATTGCAATGTGGTTAAGAAAAAACGTTTTGGAATGAATTACCAATGACTCCAAACTGTAAAATGACAAGGAAACTGAACACTGTTGATTGGTGTGTGTATATATACTCATTATATAGTGTTGATTGTAGTGTACTTACCAGATATTTGTCGTGTCCAGGCGTAAAGTGTTGCTTTCTCTCGGCGACTGGCTTTAGCTGCAATTAGCGACGAAAGCGCCGTATAACACGCTTTAGTGAAGTTAAACTACTTTTTTCGCCGTCTCTTCCCTAGTAAATTTCAATTGAAGTATCCGAAGTATTTCCGACCTGACGGAAATACCCATTCTCGAAACACATGCACTGAGTCTGCGCAAACAACATCACGTGACCACGTTGATTTCCGCGTTTTGTTTCCTAAGACCCGTAAATTATTATCCCTTAAATCACACGGTCAGTAATGAAAAAGCAACATGGTAAAATCAATCAACAAAAGTATATGTAAGTTAATGTGGCAGCGTGTATTGCTTTTGGTGGGGGAAACAATGAGCCGAAATGCAATATGACCCCACCTACTGACAGTGTCATCGTCTGCCGCCTACAACAAGACTCTAACCCAAGATGGCTGCCCACTCTGCTGCATTCTCCATGGCCAAAATCATCAAACCCTTTTGGGGTGGATTAAAAGGAAATACAGTCAAAGTAAGACCATAAACGATGCGTCGATTAAGGCTCCAAACTATATGTGTAGATTAAGTTTGTACTTGTTTCATTGTCTTTATCGTAGCACAAGGTCAAATGGTAGACAGTAACCAGAAATGTACATGACAAGTTTTTTCTTCCAAACTCACTGTTGTTTTTAAATGTTGTATTTCAGGTATTTGGACCAATTGTGACAAGTCAAAGGAACAAGACAGTGCTGACTGTGAGTGGATCTAAATTCTTACATTTGCGTATCAGATAAGTCAAAGTGAAAACATCTGATTTATTTTTCTTCTTGACCCAAGGAGTGAATTGTATTTTGTATTTGTGAAGATAAACTGCTAATTGTACGACTGTATGTAAAATTGGAATTGTTTCAAATATAGTTTTACTGGGCAGTACAAAGTAAAATATAGAATATGTCATCAATGTTCATAATTTGGATTCATTTTCTTCTGTCCCTCTGTATGCCTCGCGGTCGTCTTCTAAAGGGTGAACACATTGTGAGTATCATTACCTTCATTGCATCACATTACCAATAAATAACTGCATCATATCAGAAAGGCAAGGAAAAACACAAATTAAATGATGACAATGTCAATTGAATTGCTGGAGAGTCATTTAAAAAAAGTTTTTAAACACTGCTTCTACATTTTTGCAAAAACTTTTAATTGACAAAAAAAAAAAAATACTGCAGGCATCATTTCAGTACAACAAGAATGACCCGTGTGAAGTTGGCGCCAGTTATCATTGAAAATATAAAAATAACACTGCAATTGATTTGTGCTACTTTTGTGTTGTAAACATTTTAATTTTTTAATTCTAAAATCTAATTTATGACTAGTGATGCCAAACAAATGTAGCACAAAAGAATGGGACACGTTTGGGGATTTTGGCACGGTTGGGGGGGGGGGGGAGGTTATGAATAATAACACACTAATAACATACAAATTATAAAATATTAACATGAAAATTATAATAGATAGACAAACACATTTTTCAGCACAAACGTTTGGGCTAAGTTTGGGGAGATTTTGACAAGATGTGGGGCTGGTTACGAATAATAAAACGTTAATCATGTAACTATAATAGTTAAATAAAAAACATTGTGCAGCACAAATGAATGGAGGTTTGGGGTGATTTTGACATGGAGTGGGGGGCTGAATGACGTCAATGGTCAGAAAATGTATTTTAAAATAACTTATGGTTTATGGTTCAAGTTTATTTCAAACATGCATACAATTACAACATGATACATCACAATTTCCAGTGATTGAAAAGTAGTAGGAGGAAGCACAGCTTATTTAATCCTACCCATTTTCCATTACATAACAATTGCTAACACCTTTGTCCACTTCCTGTTCTCCATTTATTCACAATATACTCCATAAATATTAACATTTAAAAAAATAGTGAAGTACCGGTAAATTTTATTTCTTTTAGTGTGATGTTCAATACGTTCAGAATGTTTATCATGGTTCTTCTTGGCATTTAGTAAACACTGTGTGTGAACAGTTTCCATGCTGTTTAATCAACCTCTTGATATGCCACACCTGTGAGGTGGGATGGATTATCCCAGCAAAGAAGAAATGCTCACTAACACAGATTTAGACAGACTTGTGAACAATACAGGTAAAAGCCAGTAAATTAGAATATTTTTAAAAACTTGATTTATTTCAGTAATTGCATTCAAAAGGTGTAACTTGTACATTATATTTATTCATTGCACACAGACTGATGCATTCAAATGTTTATTTCATTTAATTTTGATGATTTGAAGTGGCAACAAATGAAAATCCAAAATTCCGTGTGTCACAAAATTAGAATATTACTTAAGGCTAATACAAAAAAGGGATTTTTAGAAATGTTGGCCAACTGAAAAGTATGAAAATGAAAAATATGAGCATGTACAATACTCAATACTTGGTTGGAGCTCCTTTTGCCTCAATTACTGCGTTAATGCGGCGTGGCATGGAGTCGATGAGTTTCTGGCACTGCTCAGGTGTTATGAGAGCCCAGGTTGCTCTGATAGTGGCCTTCAACTCTTCTGCGTTTTTGGGTCTGGCATTCTGCATCTTCCTTTTCACAATACCCCACAGATTTTCTATGGGGCTAGGGTCAGGGGAGTTGGCGGGCCAATTTAGAACAGAAATACCATGGTCCGTAAACCAGGCACGGGTAGATTTTGCGCTGTGTGCAGGCGCCAAGTCCTGTTGGAACTTGAAATCTCCATCTCCATAGAGCAGGTCAGCAGCAGGAAGCATGAAGTGCTCTAAAACTTGCTGGTAGACGGCTGCGTTGACCCTGGATCTCAGGAAACAGAGTGGACCGACACCAGCAGATGACATGGCACCCCAAACCATCACTGATGGTGGAAACTTTACACTAGACTTCAGGCAACGTGGATCCTGTGCCTCTCCTGTCTTCCTCCAGACTCTGGGACCTCGATTTCCAAAGGAAATGCAAAATTTGCATGGTTGGGTGATGGTTTGGGGTGCCATGTCATCTGCTGGTGTCGGTCCACTCTGTTTCCTGAGATCCAGGGTCAACGCAGCCGTCTACCAGCAAGTTTTAGAGCACTTCATGCTTCCTGCTGCTGACCTGCTCTATGGAGATGGAGATTTCAAGTTCCAACAGGACTTGGCGCCTGCACACAGCGCAAAATCTACCCGTGCCTGGTTTACGGACCATGGTATTTCTGTTCTAAATTGGCCCGCCAACTCCCCTGACCTTAGCCCCATAGAAAATCTGTGGGGTATTGTGAAAAGGAAGATGCAGAATGCCAGACCCAAAAACGCAGAAGAGTTGAAGGCCACTATCAGAGCAACCTGGGCTCTCATAACACCTGAGCAGTGCCAGAAACTCATCGACTCCATGCCACGCCGCATTAACGCAGTAATTGAGGCAAAAGGAGCTCCAACCAAGTATTGAGTATTGTTACATGCTCATATTTTTAATTTTCATACTTTTCAGTTGGCCAACATTTCTAAAAATCCCTTTTTTGTATTAGCCTTAAGTAATATTCTAATTTTGTGACACACGGAATTTTGGATTTTCATTTGTTGCCACTTCAAATCATCAAAATTAAATGAAATAAACATTTGAATGCATCAGTCTGTGTGCAATGAATAAATATAATGTACAAGTTACACCTTTTGAATGCAATTACTGAAATAAATCAAGTTTTTCAAAATATTCTAATTTACTGGCTTTTACCTGTATTTGAGAGGAACAGCTCTTTTGTGTACAGTATATAGTAAAAGTTTTAGATCTTTGAGTTCAACTTATGAAAAACGGGAGCAAAAACAATAGGGTTCAGTTTATATTTTTGTTCAGTATACTTGAAAGTCAGACTTATCATTAAATGGTAACATAACATAGCGTCAAACAGTGTTAAGCTATTTTTTGTAATGTTTTTTTTTTTTAGCAGTTTCATATATTGTATATACATATGAATGTTGCAGCCTCCCCCAGCTAAGTATGGAGGCAGACACACTGTGACCCTCATACCTGGAGATGGAATCGGTCCAGAGCTCTTTAATCACGTCAGAGAAGTTTTCAGGTTGGTCAGACTGTAAACTATCAAATGTTTAAATGTGATGATTTTAGGAAATTCCCGTTACATCGCTTTTGTGTTTTGTCATCATCATAGGTTCAGTTGTGTGCCCGTGGATTTTGAAGTGGTACACGTCAATTCCGCCCTGGAGACTGAGGATGATATCAACAATGCAATTACTGCCATTCGGCGTAATGGCGTTGCCCTTAAAGGTGAGGTTTATTGACTAACAAGAACATTTTAGCTGACATTCACAAAGATATAAGCCTCTAAAACATGGGTGTCAAACTCTGGCCCGCGGGCCAAATTTGGCCGTGTAATTTCACTTGGCCCATGAGGTGATATCAAATTAACACTAGAGCTGGCCCGCTGATTATCTACAGCGGCGGTGCCGCGATACACCGCTAATTCTCATACTTGCCAAACCTCCCGGGAGACTCCCAAATTTCAGTGCCCCTCCCGAGAATTGTAACATCCCCTTTTCGTCCAGTCCAACGAGTGCTGGCTCAGTTACATAATATGTGCGGCTTTGGCACGCATACAGAAGTGAATGCAACGCATACTTGATCTTCAGTGATACAAGTTACACTGAGGGTGGCAGTATAAAAATCTTTAACATTGTTAGAAATATATGCCACACTGTGAATCCACACCAAACAAGAATGTCAAACACATTTCGGGAGAACACCCGCACAGTAATACAACATAAACACAACAGAACAAATACCCAGAACCCTTTGCAGCACTAACTCTTCCGGGACGCTACAAGGGTGTGTGTGTGTGTGTGTGTGTGTGTGTGTGTGTGGGGGGGGGGGGTGGTTGGGAGGTAGCGGGGGTGCATATTGTAGCGTCCCGGAAGAGTTAGTGCTGCAAAGGGTTCTGGGTATTTGTTCTGTTGTGTTTATGTTGTGTTACTGTGCGGATGTTCTACCAAAATGTATTTGTCATTCTTGTTTGGTGTGGATTCACAGTGTGGCGTATATTTCTAACAATGTTAAAGTTGCTTATACGGCCACTCTCAGTGTAAACTGTATCGCTGTTGATGAAGTATGCTTTGCATTTACGTGTGTGTGCGTACAGGAGCCGCTCATATCTTGTGACTGGGCGGGCGCGTTGTTAGAAGGGATGAAAAGCGGACGTGACGTCAGCTCGTAGAGGACGTTAAATGCAGTGCCTGTAAGGCACGCCCCCAAGACTGTGGAATACGAGATATAATGACTGATGAACACCTTCGTTCGATAATGAAGGATGCCTCAGTTCAAAGCCTGAGCACCGACATTAATGAACTAGCATCCAAGAAAAGATGGCAGGTATCTGGCTTGGGCACATCAGATTAGATCAGTGTGTTGCAAACTGAGCAGTTTGAATTGTTGGTTTATTCATTAGTTTATTTTCAAATTAATTAGCCTGAGGAAAAGCAAAGAGAAAAGAGGCATTCCATTTTTTTTTAAATTGTATTTGATATGCCATTGATATTTTTTTATTATTATTATTATTATTTGAAACTCGATTTTGCATGTCACTATGAAGTTGCTTGTTCAATATTCAATGCAAAACTTGTTTGGGTCCCTATTAAAAAGGTTAATTTGTTCAACCTTGGCCCGCAGCTTTGTTCGGTTTTAAATTTTGGCCCACTCTGTATTTGAGTTTGACACCCCTGCTCTAAAACATGCTAAATTTAACATTTGGGTTCAACGTTTATTAGACGTTTAGATATAAAAAGAAATTCTGCGATTAAAAACAGCATTGCCTTCTTAGTAGCGGGAACTAGCATCATTTATGATAAATCATATATGGGATTAACGATCACTATGTCTAATTGTGCTTCCAGGTAACATAGAAACCAAACACACCATGCCCCCATCTGTCAAGTCCGGAAATAATCTCCTCCGGTAAATTTGAACTTGTCCCTGGCGTTAGTTATGTACTTCACTGTGGCTGTTTAATCAGTTGTTGAATGCATCAACAGCACACGTTTGGACCTTTATGCCAATGTGATGCACTGCCAGTCCCTCCCTGGTGTGCAGACTCGCCATAAGAACATTGACATCATGATCATACGAGAGAACACAGAGGGAGAGTACAGCAGTTTGGAGCATGAGGTGAGACAATGATTTACGAGCCTAGTGAAGCCTCGATGGGTGATGAGCCAAATGTTGTTCACTATTAAAGGGGGTAAACTGTCACACCATTGTATAGTAGTTGTACATACAGTATATGGGCCTGGGCTATATGGCCTAAACATTTGTATTCTGATTTTTCCCCGATTTTTTTGCCTACTTTTTAAAGAAAACTGAATACAAATGATGTATATTTCAAAACAAGTTTTGCTTTTATTTGATCAAAAACTACTAGTTTGAAATTACACTGCTTACACTGCATCCTACTCTTAGCCAAAATAAAATTTGTATAATTTTGTTCTTTTTAGACCACATATACATTTTACTTTTTATGCAATCATTTTCAAAGAAGTACATTAAGAGCTTCCTCTGGGAGGCGATACTTCTGCTAACAAAATTGTAAACAAAAATGTAGCATTCTACATTGCATGCAAATAAATAATCTACCTCTTTGAGATTACGGTAATAAAGTGCAAACCTAAACCTTCTGTCTTGAATAAAATAATGATTTCAATAAAAATGTAGTATTACATTAAAATAGGTAAAATAAGTATTGCAGTAAAATACAGCATGCAAACATTGAGACGAGTATATAGTTTTAGCAAGGGGATAAAGCCAGGTTTTTCCATGAAGTATCCTGGGCTCCTTGTGAGTGTGTACTAGTGTTCAAGACAATGCACACTTCATAATTTTTGCACTTACCCATGACTAAAAGTAAACCGACACCAAACTTTTTTCCAAAATACTGTACTTTGTTTGTAGCCCACAGCGAGCTTTGCTAACGCTAACAGCCTACGAAATGCTACATGTGAAACTAAATAAAACATGCTTTGATCAAACTTAAGTCTGAAAATGCCGAGAACATACTAACATGTACCAAGCGATGGCGTTAAAAGTGATGTTTGATCGTTTCACGCCTGCTGTGCAGGTTATTCGCCGCCGCTTTATTAGCTCACTAACCCGAATTCCTTTGCTTTGCATTCACACTGGAAAAGAGAAAAATCTCACCAAATCATTTTTTGCAATGTAGCAGTTAATGATGCCGCACGTTTGCGTCATGTTTTGAACTTGTTAAAAGTAAAAAACAAAACTTTAGCACAGAGTCTTGCATTCAGCCGTGTAAATAAGCTATTTGGAGGCCAGCACGACGCACAATGCATTGCGTTTACGTCACACTTTCAAGCCCTATACAGTGTATAGCATGGCAGTAGCTTATTGTTCCAATAGCTTCTTCTTTAGTCCACAAACAAGTTACTCAATTTAGCATCAATTGCTTCAGTCATCAACACCCATTAGGAATAATTCTTAACGCCTGTTCCAACTATCATTTGTTGTGCATAATGTCTTCTTCTAGAGTGTATCCGGAGTTGTGGAGTCCCTCAAAATAATCACCAGGAACAATTCCCTCCGAATCGCAGAGTACGCTTTTCGACTAGCCAGAGAGAAAGGGCGGCGCAGGGTCACTGCTGTCCACAAGGCCAACATCATGTGAGTGACTCTGTGAGGTTGAGTGTGAGTTGGATGATCCTCCCTGATGTAATGTCATATTGTGTCGCTAACAGGAAGCTAGGCGATGGCTTGTTCCTGCAGTGTTGCAAAGAGGTGGCTTCGGGGTACCCTGACATCACATTTGACAGCATGATTGTAGACAACACCACCATGCAGGTAACAAGATGTTTCTAATCTACATTTAACACATTTCCTTGTGGTCTAGATTATGTATTTTACATGCTTTGGTAAATTTTGTTCCACTGGCACATTTATAACGTACTTTCTCCGTATGTCTGCAAATGGTTCATGAGTGGAGATGTTCCAGTTTGATAACAATTTAAAAAAATAAATGTTTTTATCTTTTAAAAATGTACACTGATAAGTGTATACTTTAAAGACGTACTTCACCACTATTGCTTATCTCATTTAAGACACGGTTGAAAATAAACTTCATAGACAATATATAGATTTACCGTTCACAACATTCGGTATACCTGCCCAATGTCAAATCGATACATAGCAGCATAAAAATGTTTAACACGAGTAGCCAACTTTGTGACATTAATGAGTAAAAAAAAAGGTCCCCCTTTAAAATGTACCACAGTGAAGGGTTGTCACAATACCAGAATTTCAGTAGTCGATACCTAAGAATTTCCACGATTCTCGATATTTATTCAATACCATGATAAAATAAAAAACCTGAACCTATGTACTTTCGAATTCAATACTTTATTGAAAACGGTTTGAAAGCGTCAAGTATTTAAGATCACTGTGCTTCAACATACGTCATTTAAAACAGTGGTCCCCAACCTTTTTGTAACTACGGACCAGTTAACGCTTGATACAAAAATACAATCATGTGTGCTTACGGGCTGTATCCCTGCAGACTGTATTGATATATATTGATATATAATGTAGGAACCAGAAATATTAATAACAGAAAGAAACAACCCTTTTGTGCGAATGAATGTGAATGAGTGTAAATGTAGGAGGGAGGTTTTTTGGGTTGGTGCACTAATTGTAAGTGTATCTTGTGTTTTTTTATGTTGATTTAATTTAAAAAAAACAACAACAAAAAAACAAATTTTTTAAAATTATTATTATTTTTTTCTTGTGCGTCCCGGTACCAATCGATCCACGGACCGGTACCGGGCTGCGGCCCGGTGGTTGGGGTCCACTGATTTAAAAGGCAGTAGCAGCTGCTAATAGTTAAATGGTCTGTATTTATATAGCACTTTACCACACCTGGAATGTTACCCAAGTGCTTTACAATATAGTACATATGATTCACACACACATTCACACTCTAATGATGGAAGCTGCCATGCAAGGCGCTAACAACTTTACACAAAAAAAGAACAGCAGTGGCCTGTAGCCTCCAATTGTATTAACAGTTTTGATTAAAAAACAGTACTGTGCTTCAAAATATGCTCATAAAAAAATAACAATAGTCAACGATGCACTCACTGGGCTTGTGGTGGCGGATCTCCTCTCTCATTCGCACGGCGAATACTTTCTTGTCTGCTTGTATTTGATTTCCAAATAAATACATCATCAAAGATACACCTGTCTTTCCATAAATACACCTGTACCTCTACTCACTAAATATAGCATCGAAGTCGCATAGCGGTAAGTGCATCACAGATCATTTGTACTAAGTCCGATTCTTTGGCGAACCAGAAGCATATGAGGTGTGTTGGTAAGTGGAGTTACGCCCGCCTACAGTACAGTTATGCTACATCGCCACACTTCCATTATACATTATACGAGGGCGAATCGTAAGGCCAAAGCCCCATTTGTGATAGGCTTCCACTAACAAGTAAGTAACTAGGAAACACTGGCTTATTTTTTTAAGACAGCATGTGTTCACTGAAAATTGATGTGTATCGCCATGGGAAAATGTTGTACAGTATTCAGTAGTGACGTAATCGGAAAAAAGCAGATATTGATACTTTTGAAAACCCTACTGCAGTGTGGACATTTGTATTTGCTTGTCTAGTTGGTGTCGAAGCCTCAGCAGTTTGACGTGATGGTGATGCCTAACCTTTATGGTAACGTGGTGAGCAACGTGTGTGCTGGTCTGGTGGGCGGTCCCGGCCTGGTGCCTGGAGCCAATTATGGCCGTGACTACGCCGTCTTCGAAACGGTGAGGACACTTTCCTTTTACGGGGATGGAACATGCATCATTTATGTTTGCAAGATAAGCTGATTAAAACCATCTATTTTCCAGGCCACAAGGAACACAGGAAAGAGTATTGCAAACAGGAACATTGCTAACCCCACTGCCCTGCTGCTGGCCAGCTGCATGATGCTTGACCATCTTAAGTGAGTAACATTACATTTTATCGGTCCATCTGCTGCGCAACTGTTGACTCTTCCTTATTTGCATGCCTCCAGGCTGTATGATGATGCGACTTTGATCCGGAATGCAGTCCTCACCACTATGAATGAAACCAGGGTGAGTCGTCCGTCACGTACAGGTTTGAGCTAAGTTACATCACCTTTGTAAGTCAAATGTATTCTCTTTGTTTCACCCCTTCAGTTGCATACTGCGGATATTGGGGGACAGGGCACCACATCAGAGGTGGTCCAGTCTATCATGAGGATCATCCACAGTAAAGGGCAACACACAGCCGACATGTAAAGATTTTAAACACACACAATGTTACTGTATTATTGACATCAAAATGGTTATTTGTTTTCCCTTATCCACACTGCTCTCTATTATCCAATGATAATGCACCCATTTGATATCTTATCATGTCAGTTCTGTTATTTATCACACAACTTACTGCTACAGCCTTTTCAGACTACCACACCGTGCAATTAATGCCTTCCTCATCTCATTTGCTGTAACGTTGAAACAAAGGTGTTAACTGTATGTATGTAACAGACTGTACTATCGTGTACGTTGATGGATTATTCCTATGTCATTTATACTGTGCAAACACGAGGCTTTTCTTTGGCTCACATGACCGCACTTAAAGCATTTCCCGTCTACTGAATAAAGACTTAGTATTTAGCGTATGGTACCATAATACTTTGTAACATGCATCTTATTAAATTATTATACCTGGAATTGTGTTTTTTAAGTGATTGGTATGATATAATGTACAGTTAGTTCCAGAAATATTTGGACAGTGGCACAAGATTTGTTATTTTAGCTGTTTACAACATATTCAGGCTACAATTATATAATCAAAATGGTCTTAAAGTGCTGACTATCAGTAATTTAAGAATGTTCACATCCAAATTAGAGCAAGAGTTCAATAATTACGGGCAGCACGGTGGAAGAGGGGTTAGTGCGTCTGCCTCACAATACGAAGGTCCTGAGTAGTCGTGAGTTCAATCCCGGCCTCGGGATCTTTCTGTGTGGAGTTTGCATGTTCTCCCCGTGACTGCGTGGGTTCCCTCCGGGTACTCCGGCTTCCTCCCACCTCCAAAGACATGCACCTGGGGATAAGTTGATTGGCAACACTAGATTGGCCCTAGTGTGTGAATGTGAGTGTGAATGTTGTCTGTCTATCTGTGTTGGCCCTGCGATGAGGTGGCGACTTGTCCAGGGTGTACCCCGCCTTCCGCCTGATTGTAGCTGAGATAGGCTCCAGCGCCCCCCGCAACCCCGAAGGGAATAAGCCGTAGTAAATGGATGGATGGATGGATGGATGGAGTTCAATAATTACAGCTGTTTAATACGTAGCCGCCTCTTTTTCAATGGACCAAAAGTATTTAGAAAATCCACTCAGAAGGCTGCAAAAAATAACTTGTTAACCTGTCATCAATTAAGTAGTTAAAAGGTCTGGAGTTGATTCCAGGGGTGGCGTTTGGATTTGGAAGCGATTGCTGTGAACACACATGCGGTCAAATGAGCTCTCAATACACCATTATGAGGCTGAAAAAAGAAGAATTCCATCAGAGAGGTAGCAGAAATGTTTGGAGTGGCCAAATCAACAGTTTGGTACATTCTGAAAGTGAGAAAAGAGTGGATTGTGAGATCAACAAGCGGATCGGTGCAGTGATGCGGACCCTGTATCGCTCTGTTGTGGTCAAGAGAAGCTAAGCCGGAAGGCAAAGCTCTAAAATTTACCTGAAGATCTACGTTCCCATCCTCACCTATGGTCATGAGCTTTGGGTTATGACCAAAAGGAAAAGATCACAGGTACAAGCGGCCGAAAAGAGTTTCCTCCATCGGGTGGCGGGGCTCTCTCTTAGATATAGGGTGAGAAGCTCTGTCATCCGGGAGGAGCTCGGAGTAAAGCCGATGCTCCTCCACATCAAGAGGAGCCATATGAGGTGGTTTGGGCATCTGGTCAGAATGCCCCCCGAAAGCCACCCTGGGAAGGTGTTTAGGGCACGGGGAAGACCCAAGACACGGTGGAGAGACTATGTCTTCCAGCTGGCCTTGGAAGAGCTGGACACGTGGCTGGAGAGAGGAAAGTCTGGGCCTCTCTGCTTAGGCTGCTGCCCAATGCGAAACAATTGACAAATGAAGGCAGCTGCAGTAAAAGCTTGGCAACGCGTCACAAAGGAGGAAACCCAGCGTTGGTGATGTCCGTGGTTTCCATATTTCAGGCAGACATTGCCTGCAAAGGATTCTCTACAAAATATTGAAAGGTAACATTTAGGCTTATGTTTATTTGTCCTATTACCTTTGAGACCCTGAAATAAGAAGCATTTGTATAAAAAATAGCTACAATTCCTACATGTTTAATCATATATTTTTGTTCAACCCCTTAAATGAAACTTTAAAGTCTACACTTTAATTCTGTTGTAGTTGTTCCATATAAAATCCAAAGTGGTGGCATGCAGAGCCCATATCATGAAGATTGTGTGACTGTCCAAATATTTCTGGGCCTAAGAGACATCTATGAGTCTTTCTTGCTTTAGTCATGATAGTATTTGTGTTTGTCGCTAGATGGCAGCAACTCTTTGCAAAATGTGAAGAGAACAGTGTCATCGTGCACACACATAGTAGCAGCTGTAACAATGACTGGATCTGTGTGTATGCAATGCGAATAAGAGCTGTCAAAATATAAGATAAAAGACTAGATTTTAGGAAAAAATACTACAAAGTAGTGAAATCATCTGTCCATACAGCTACTTATTTCTACTTGATAAGACATTTGTGTATCTAGACATTAGCAGGACTTTTAATATTATAATTACTATTATTTTAATATTATTATTAATATAGTCTTTTATTCTGAAACTTGCAATCTTCAAAGGGGAACTGGAATTTAGCCTATCATTCACAATCCTTATGTAAGACAAGAACACATGTTTTGTTTTCTTTTTTATACTTTTTATAAGTATATATGTAATGTAGTAACGGGCACATTTATAATAAGATGTAGTATTTACGTATTTTGGTCATTTTAAGCATATGCAGAGCATTCATTTAAAAAATGCATCACAACTTTCGCTTTTTTCTTCGACAACATCACTGATTATTACTCACTGCAGACTTCATGAGAGCCAACAAACATAATAAAACATCACTTACTGTACAAGATCTTAGTCCTTAAGTCATTAGGATGCCGACTGATATAATCTTGTTATATTCCCGTTTATCTGAAGATTGACTCATAATCAATTTGTCTGATCTTGAATGGGATTGTGCTGAAAATTTTAATTTCCCCTCTGGGATTATTAAAGTATTTCTGATTCTGATTCTCATAATCCTCGCAAAGAAAAGCGGTGTGGTATCAAGCGTCTTTTGGTGTCTTTCTCGCCATTTCTGAGTCTAAATTGGCTGTCAAAGTGTAACAATTTGTCAAATTACATCCTCATCCTTCTACAATCAAGGTGAGAGATGTTATTTATTATCTAGAATATACTTCCATGAGCTCTAAAGCGAGAAAACAGCTCACTAGTCGATCATGTCAACATTGGCACACAAGCTCGTGATCACGACGGCGCTAAAAAATAGTTTGTCTGTGTTAGCGCTTATAATAACAATATCACTAATACTTGGTTAATATTTGAGTTGGGAAATGTAAGTGGAGTAATGTTGGCACTTTTTGGATGGTTATTTATTGGGTTTTATGGGCGAAATAGAGGACATCCCATTGGCTCCATTGTAGGCAAACTTTTATTTATGTTTATTTATGTGTTAGAATGCATTAAAAAAAATAGAACCGTAGTCATGTCTTTCATAATGATTTTGAACGATAGGCAAAAATCCAAAAAAGTGCAGTTGCCCCTTAAATTAAGCATCCTGTGGGGAAAACCCATCCATCCATCCATTTTCTACCACTTATTCCCTTCGGGGTCACGGGGGGTGGTGGAGCCTATCACAGCTACAATCGGGCGGAACGCGGGGTACACCCTGGACAAGTCGCCACCTCATCACAGGGCCAACACAGATGGACAGACAACATTCACACTCACATTCACACACTAGGGCCAATTTAGTGTTGCCAATCAACTTATCCCCAGGTGCATGTCTTTGGAGGTGGGAGGAAGCCGGAGTACCCGGAGGGAACCCACACAGTCACGGGGAGAACATGCAAACTCCACACAGAAAGATCCCGAGCTCACGACTCCTCAGGACCTTTGTATTGTGAGGCAGACGCACTAACCCCTCTTCTGCCGTGGGGAAAACCAAAATATCTTATTTAAATAGTTATTTTCTCAATTTTAACATTTTTGAACTACAATAGACAAAAAAAAATTACGATTATAAGATCATGGTGTAAAGTCAATGACTAAATATATACAAATAGCTCCTAGAACTAGGGACGGTTCTATAGAAATAACATTTTCAATCTTGACAAGAGGCAAATAATTTGCAGTGTGGGGCGTGGGAGTGTTCTGGAACTTCTGGCAGACCTTTTGTTTCAACAAAAATGTGATATTTCTGGTTCTCAATGGGCTTCCTAAGAATAATGGCCCTGGATGAAGAGCAAATGTTCCTAAATGAACATATTTTGGCTCTGAGCCATGTCCCTCATGTATCTTCATTTCCAATGAAAGCCAGCAATTTACTATGGTCGTATAGTAAACAATGATAATGCATATTCCCGTAGCCCACAGTTTGACCCCCCACTCATTTTTAACAAATAATTGCTATCGTACAAAGCATGCAATGACAAAGTGTGTGTTCTCTTATTTCAGTTGTTGACGCACATTTAAGACCACATTTGTCCATTCAAGGGAATCCAAGAAGAGCTTTGTAAAGAAATAGAACTGGTGTGGTACTTGGCCTCTATCAGCTGGCTGTTAGCTGCTTGACTCCCCTTTTCACTGATCTCACTAATTCACTCCACAGAGACACCTCTTTGGCTCACAAGTCTCACTCTTATTATTCATTCGTTTTATTTGTGCACATAGGGTCAGTGTATTCTCATCATCTTCTTCCTATATTTACCACATCCCATCATAACGTGCACAACCCCTCCCTCTTCCTCTCATCGCCTCCATCGCTCTTCACCCCTCTGGAGCCAAAGCCGGAGGCAGATGGCCTGTAGATTTCACAGGCCAGAGGAGAGATGTTGCAACAGACCACCAGCCAATAACCTCAATTGGCCAGCATTCTGAGTGTTAAACATGCAAAAGGGCTGTTTTGTCTGCGTAACCTGATCGTTGACTTGACAGACTGACCAAAGTGTGATGACACAATGGAAGCTTGAGCAGGTGGCTCCTAGAAAGTGGTGCCGTAAGAGTGTTTAACTTGGAGGGAGCAATGCTTACACTGTCTGGATTCCTGACTTCAAAATACATCGATCACATTTGATTGACCATAACTGTTGGCGAGTTCACACGTTTTTTCTCTCCCTTTGCTTGCATCGCCTTGGTTCTGTGCACTGAGATGTAAATTCAGAATTTCAAAATTAGATACTGTAGATCAGTGTTTCTCAAACTGTGATACGTGTACCATTAGTGGTATGTGGGCCCCATCTAGTGGTGCATTAAAAATCACTTGATTAAAGTACAGTGATTTTTTTTTCCTATATTCAAACTCTGTGTATAATGTTCCATTGGCAAAAAATATATACTTGTTAAATGAAACCTCTTCCTTGTTTTTAATGAATATTTAGGCCTACTAGACTGCTGTATTTTAATGTTGGTCATTATGGTGGTACTGGGAGAGCCAAGAGTTGTCTGAGGTGGTTCTTGGTGAACACATTTTGAGAACCACTGCTGTAGATGTACCTGACACTTCATTAGGTACACCTGCACAATCAAATGAAAAGAGCAGTATTAAAGTCAGGCTAAATTTGGGACTTTTTTTTTCATGTAAGTGAAATCTGTGACGATCTGTCACTTCATTTCTGTTTGTGTGTCCTATTTACTTCCTGTCAGTGCTCTTATTTTGTTGTATTCCCTGTTTGTTCCGCTGAGCACTGTTTTTTCCTCACCTGCCGTTGATTGGCAGCCGGTCCACACCTGCTGCCAATCAACATGTATCTTATTTATACTTTGTCTCGAGCACTCCTCAGTGCTGGATGATAAACTCTTTATGTTGGAACGTTCATGCAAGACTGCTTTCATTTCTCTGTTGATGTTAATTAAAGTCATCTTACCTGCTCATCCTCCTCCTGGTTCTTGCATCTTGGGGTCACACAAACGGCAGCCATGCGAGTTCCCAACAGAAATCAAATGTAATTTCAATTTGATGCATGTTTATTTTTACTAAAATAATTTAAAAAAACAAACAATTTTTTACAACAAAATAACATACATTTGCATAACTTCTTGACACATATCAAACAAAGCACCAATGTGATTCAGTTTAAGAGACTGTTCAAACTACAAGTGTTCACAAAGTACACAGAACAAGAATTATGATAAACGTCTTGAACACTTTTTAAATTTTATTTATTTATGTATTTTTTTTATTGAGACAAAGATTATTTTTGTATTTAATATGTGTTTGCTTACTATGGTATATTTGTTTAATATTTATTTGTTCACTGTTATGTTACAGAGAACAAGGAAATAGGATAAAATTGCCATGGTAGGAAAAGGTGTAGGATTAAATAAGATCAGCTCTTCCTACTCCTTTTCGGACGTGCTGTAATGAAACAACTGGAAATATGTGATGCATTACATGGTATTGTATGCATGTTCGAAATAAACTGAAACTGATCTGAACTGAACTGAAAATATTTGGCCAGGATTTGATCACACGCCAACTGTTTATAAACCCAGCAATAGACCAGATGTTTTGGTCGGATCTTACAGGGTTTACTGTGACGTCTACTATGGCGAGGATGCTTGTAACTCAAATTTTGCTTGTAACTTAAAGCATAACAATTAGCAGTGGGACAGCTCTTATTTCAAAACACTCTCAAGTTGCGGTACCGCAGTATGCTGAAATGTCAACTTGCAGCGGAATCAAAGTCACATTCTTGGCATAGTTATCTTTAAACATGGCGCCCCTCCCTATATGCAGATCACGCGCTGTGCGTAAGGCTCTGGGATCGGAGGGGGGGCTGTCCTGCATGACTAAGTAAATTGTCAACTAATGAATGACAGGGCGCTATATGAGATATTACTTCAAATGTGTTCCTAGCCCCTTCCTGCTCTGTCATTGATAAGAATATAATGGCATTTTTCCGTTGACATTCTCAGTGTTACTCGCTAGCATTAGCTTATAGCAACATAACATTATTTAGCAACTGTGGGAAGGAAGAAAGTGAGTGTAAAGGATAGTGCTGAGAAGAAGTGGATGATATATACTGAATTAAGTAAAGAAATCATCAAAAACATGACTGAGCGTGTAACCAACTTAGCAAAGCAATTAGAGCGTTGAATGCCAGGATGTTAAAAATAATATCTAAATGGCATACATTTAGCAATTATGTATGGAGAAGCTGCTGATGGTGTGTTTGACAGTGAAACAACTGGAAGGAGATACTGCAGAGGTTTTGCTCTCCAACGTAAAGGCTGTACATTATTATTACATTATTTCATAAAACTACTGTAGTTGTTAGTAGCACATTCTATTGTATTGTTTTTAGACGTAGACTTTGACAAACTTTATTGATCCACAAGGGAAATTGTTCCACACAGTAGCTCAGTTACAAAGGATGGAACGTGTAAGGATGGAAAGGATAATGCAGGTATAAAGTAGACTAAAAATGTACCATAGTAGCAATATAAATTATAACATATATGTAATATTTACATATTTTATATACAGGATATAGGGCAGCACGGTGGAAGAGGGGTTAGTGCATCTGCCTCACAATACGAAGGTCCTGAGTAGTCTTGGGTTCAATCCCGGGCTCGGGATCTTTCTGTGTGGAGTTTGCATGTTCTACCCGTGACTGTGTGGGTTCCATCCGGGTACTCCGGCTTCCTCCCACCTCCAAAGACATGCACCTGGGGATAGGTTGATTGGCAACACTAAATTGGCCCTAGTGTGTGAATGTGAGTGTGAATGTTGTCTGTCTATCTGTGTTGGCCCTGCGATGAGGTGGCGACTTGTCCAGGGTGTATACCGCCTTCCGCCCGATTGTAGCTGAGATAGGCTCCAGCGCCCCCCGCGACCCCAAAGGGAATAAGCGGTAGAAAATGAATGGATGGATGGAATATTACAGTATATGTAACAATACAACATACAATGTTTACCCTGAAGTTTGCTTTTCTTTTAAAAGGTGTATTACATGTTAAAAGTATGTTGTTGTTTTTTTTTGGGGGGGGGGGGGGCAAGAACCAATAATTAGATTTTGATTAATTTCAATGGGAGACGTTCATTTCAGATACAGTTGAAGTACCGCTGTAATTCAATTAGAGATTGAGGAAATGAACAAGTGAGAACAAATAGAGTGGATCTGCACCTTTATCCTGATCTGCAATAAAATGCAACAAAGATTTGTGGAACTTGGTTAAGTAATTTTTGGTACATTTTTGACCGATGCTACTGTCAGTCCAATAAATAGCAATGGCACTGACGTGTGAATACATGAACTGCATGACGCAGTGCAGTTCTACAAATTACATAATGAACACACGGCATTGTTAAATGAATGTTTAAATGGCCGTGTAATGTAAACCACAGCAACTTTTTTTTTTTTTTTTTTTTTTTACTGTTAATTTGAAATTCTTTGAATGAATCTCAGTTGACACAGGTGTGCCTAATGTTGTGGCCAGTGACTGCATCTATTTCCATGTGAAGCCCAGTATTGTCCAAGAAGTTCACATGAACAATGTAATGATAAGCTAACCAGATGATTGTAGTCAATCAAGCTGCCTCTGCTGAGCAGCTGCAAGCAGTCAGCTATGTCCATTCACCCTAATGGGGTCCCCCCCCCCGCCCACACACACACACACACACACACACACACACACACACACACACATATCTGCGTCTCACCTACGTCAGCGTTCAGCTATTCGCCAACAGGTTGGCTCCGCTGGCTGTTGTTTAGGGGCTCTTCCTGGCTTCTCCGCATTGGGACTTCCTGTGCTGTGACAGGCCTAATCTAAGATGACTAATGGCGCCATCTTTAGTCTTCTGGCCACTAAGTGAGGAGATGCGGGTGGCGATGTTTGCTCTGGAAAAACTGATGTGGAAAAGGGATAAAGTGTAACGATTGAAACAGAGTAAGTGTGAATGAGCGTGGCTTTGGGACATGAAGAAAGAGACAACATTTAACATTTGAGAGTTCACTGAACATTTGCTGTCACTGTTGAGTGGCTTCATCATCAGCTTATTGATCAAATTGAAAGGCCCTATTATAAAGCATTTGACTTTTGCTAACTAAAACCTATTGTAAGTTAGGGACCGATTAGACGACCTATTTGCATGCACCACATGTCTTACTACTAAATTTTAAAACTGCAATAAAATCATGGGTCAGCTCAACCTCTACCTGATCTGAACCAAAATTGATACCCAGCAACTTTCCGAAGCATCAAAGAGGTTTATATGTGGTATAATTTTTCATTCTGTTTCGCACACTCTTGGAGTCAACATGTGCATAGCCATGTACATAGTGTCATGTACATAGTGTATATACCCCCCCGGCACCCCCCATTTTTTGTATATATTGTTTTTCAAATCACCTGACATGTAAACTGTTAACGTAATTTTTTATTTACATGTTACAGGTTATATATCTTTTATTATTGAATGTATCAAATGTGATGAATATTTAATGGCCCACAATGGAAACAAGCCTTTTGGCTTTTTGTGCTATCCATTTGCCTTTTTAAAGCATTACATGGATTGAATTCTTTAAGATGTAAATATTCTTCTCAATCAATATATCAATCAATCAATCATACCAGTTTGATAGTTTGTGTTGAAGGGGAACTGCACTTTTTGAAAAATGTTGCCAATCGTTCAAAATCATTATGAAAGACATGACAACGGATGCATTTCTTTTAATGCATTCTAACTCTTAAATAAAAGTCCGCTTACAGTGGAACCAGTGGGAGGTCATCTATTCTGCCCATGAAACCCAATAAAAAAACATCCAAAAGCGCCAACAATACTCACTTTTGTCACTTATATATAAAGTTAAAATACCAATGATTATCACACACACACTAGGTGTGGTGAAATTTGTCCTCTGCATTTGACCCATCCCCTTGATCACCCCCTGGGAGGTGAGGGGAGCAGTGGGCAGCAACGGTGCCGCGCCTGGGAATCATTTTGGTGATTTAACCCCCAATTCCAACCCTTGATGCTGAGTGCCAAGCAGGGAGGTAATGGGTCCCATTTTTATAGTCTTTGGTATGACTCGGCCGGGGTTTGAACTCACAACCTACCGATCTCAGGGCGGACACTCTAACCACTAGGCCACTAAGTATCAACCAAATATTTGTGATATCGTTATTATAAGCGCTAACGCAGACAAACAATTTATAGCGGCGCAGTGATCACTAGCTTGTGTTCCAATGTTGACATGATCGACTGATGAGCTGCTTCCTTGCTCGTCAAACTTTATTACGACCATAAATCATGCCTCTCACCTGGATAGTAGAAGGATGAGGACATATTCTAACAAGTTGGTACACTTTGACAGCCAATTTATACCCGGAAATGGCAAGAGCAACACGAAAAGAGGCTTGGTTCCATCCACCCCTTTCTTCGCGATGATTATGAGCCATTCTTCATCTAAACAGGAATATATGAATATCCTAGCAGTCGGCATCCTAATGACAGCAGACATTGTACAGTATGTGATGTTTTATTATGTTTGTTGGCTCTCAGGAAGTCTGCAGTAAGTAATAACCAGTGATGTTGAAAATAAAGTGAATGTTGTGATGCGTTTTTTTAAATGAATGCCTATGCTTAAAATGAGCAAAATACATAAATATTAAATGCTATTATAAATGTGCCCATTACCACATTTCATATATACTTCCATCATGTATATAAAACCTTAATGAAGGTGTTTGGATGTTTTTTAAGGGCTTTATAGGAGAATAGAGCGACTCCCATAGGCTCCAATGTAAGAAGACTTTGATCGCATTTATTTACTATTTAGAATGCATTTAAAATACATTCGTCGTCACGTCTTTCATAATGATTGCGAACAATAGGCAAAATTCCCTTTTAAACCATTAAAAAAACATGTGTACACCAACATGAAGTGAGGCTGCAGTCACCCTGTTGTTGCGCCCAGGGGCTCTTTCCACTCTTCACATGAAAACAGATACAAAGAAACTTGCTTTGTCGGTTCATTACACAACAACTGTTTTCTTGAACAAACATTTCAAAAAAGGTGCCACCATTAAATTGCAAACACTAAGAATATATATATATATATATATATATATATATATATATATATATATATATAGAGGTCTATTTGAAATAGGGACAGATACAAAAATATGAGGGGCCGTTAGGGCCATTATTCAGAATTACCTCTTACATACACTACTGAAATGCTCTCACACAAACAACTGAAATCTTTTTCTTTTATACACACTACTGAAACACTCTTATAAACACTACTGAAATGCTCTTACATACACTACTGAAATGCTCTCACATAAACAACTGAAATGTTTTTCTTTTATACACACTACTTAAACACTCTTATAAACACTACTGAAATGCTCTTACATACACTACTGAAATGCTCTTATAAATACTACTGAAACACTCTTATAAACACTACTGAAACACTCTTATAAACACTATTGAAATGCTCTTACATACACTACTGAAACACTCTTATAAACACTACTGAAATGCTCTTACATACACTACTGAAACACTCTTATAAACACTACTGAAATGCTCTTACATATACTACTGAAACACTCTTATAAACACTACTGAAACACTCTTATAAACACTACTGAAACATTCTTACATACACTACTGAAACACTCTTATAAACACTACTGAAACATTCTTACATACACTACTGAAACACTCTTATAAACACTACTGAAACATTCTTACATACTCTACTGAAACACTCTTATAAACACTACTGAAACATTCTTACATACACTACTGAAACACTCTTATAAACACTACTGAAATGTTTTTGTCTCACGCACACACACACACGCACACACACCTGGAATTATTTTTCACTAGTATGTATAAACTAGAGATGCACGGATAGGCAATTATTTCATCCGCAACCGCATCAGAAAGTCGTCAACCATCCGCCATCCGCCATCCACCCGATGTAACATTTGATCAGAACCGCACCCGCCCGCCATCCGCCCGCACCCACCCGTTGTTATATATCTAATATAGACGATGCAAGGCATTAGTGAGGCATACCTGCCAACTACTCCGGTTTTCCCGTAATTCGTACGGTTTTCATCAACCTATTCCGGGTTACGGTTGCAGTGATAAAAAATACGGTTTTTCATTAATTAAAAAAAAAAAGGGTGAAAACTACGCGAATTGCACCTTGTGCAGACAAGATTTTTCGATCGGACACGGAGGAATTAGCGATGTAAAAGACCATGTTGGGACAAAAAAACACAAGTCTAATGCCGTTGCTAGCGATACAAGTGGAAAACTTTCAACGTTTTTCGTCGCCCAAACAGATTCTTTGGATGTGATAAATGCCAAAGTTTTATTTACGGAGGCAATAATTGAGCATGGACTTCCAATCGCACTGGCTGATCACATGGGACAGTTAAATGTTTGTAATGCAACCTTTAAAAATCATTACGCGGTGATCGCGGTCCCAAAAATAAACTTTTCTTGCATGATAATGTCCAGAAAAACTCGCTTTATATTACTGTAGAGTCCTTTTAACGAATGAGTTTGATGGTTTATCACAAACCTTAAATGAAAGAAGTCCTTTGTTCTCCTGCACCATGCATGCGCTTTGGCCTTGCTTCGTGTTTGGTGCGCAATCCTGTCGGCTGTATTTCACAGCACGTCTTTGACAACTTGAAGTGGCATAAAACATTTAAAACAAAGGGGTTATAGGAACAATCACTTTCAGTGTTTTATGCCACTTCAAGTTGTCAAAGACGGTATGCTGGTGCCCGACTGCCACAAGTGGAACAAACATTTGAAACAAAGGGGTTATAGGAACAATCACTTTCAGTGTTTTATGCCACTTCAAGTAAACTTATCATAAAGTTACCATATCATTTTTGCAGTATGATCAATCTGATAGAATAAATTTGGATTTTAGCCACAAAAAGGTAATGACACCAATGTTATCTATTGGAATTGTTTAGTACTGTTATACTGTTAAAAGTGTTTATACTATTTATGCTTTCAAGTCCAAGTTGAAGAAATCTTGTTAAATGTTGACAGCATAACTACCAAAATACAGAAGTATGTCCTTAATATTTTTGCAGTGCTATTTCTGTTGAAAAGTTAAAATGATTACATTAGAGATGTGATGTGCCACTTGTCAAGTGTCTGATGGCTTAAATTAATTTTCATTAATTTTTCATATTTTGAATTCTTTTGAAAGGCTTACAAAAAAACTACATTTGAATTGTAATTCCATGCTATTGACAGGACTATTAATTTTAATGAAGTTAGCTTACCATGTTTACAGTATGATAATTGTGATAGAAATGTGAATTTTAGGCACAGAATATTTTTTACAATTGAACAAGGCAGTTAAAGTTAATAATGACACCAATTTTTTTTTTAATGGAATTGTTTAGTACTGTTTTACCATTTGTTTACTGTAAAAAGTGTTTATACTGTTTATACTTTCAATTAACAAATTGAAGTCTTGTGAAAGGTTGACAGGATAACTGGCATTAACTGTCAAAATAATTTCAAACTATTGAAGTTAGCTTACAGAATAAACATGTCAATCAACCCATATGATTTTTGCTGTAATATTTTTGTTTTGAAAAGTCACTGTGACTGATAGAAAAGTGATGGTTTTAGCAACATTTTAACCTGTCTGAATGCTAATAATCATTTTGCGTCGGGGGGCGAAGCCCTGAACCCTCCACCAGGACTTTGTCCTGGACCTACCGGGGCCTGCGGCCCTTGGACCCTGGCTACTAGGTTTTTCTGATTTCAAAAGTTGGCAGGTATGGTGAGGTTATAAAGCTTTTGCCTGTTAAAGAAAGGAGACTGATCCAATGCAGCACAGACATTCGCGTGCCACGCTGTCACGACCCAGACGCACACCAGTGCGCAATCATATGGGAGCCGCGCTGAGCGCACCTCCAAGCGCGTCTCGCTGCCGGCGACGGCCGGGTATGGGCCCGACGCTCCAGCGCCATCCATTTTCAGGGCTAGTTGATTCGGCAGGTGGGTTGTTACACACTCCTTAGCGGGTTCCGACTTCCCCTTTCGTGAGCGCACTGCGCGCGGAGTGACCCCTGTTACGCGCCCCTGGCAACAGGGGTGGCGGGCAGGTAAGCTGCGCGGGCGGAGCGCGCGGCGTGACCCCTGTTACGAGCCCCCGGCCACGGGGGTGGCGGGCAGGTAAGCTGCTTACCTGCTGCGCGTGACGCCGGCCGCGGCGAAGGCGGACGAGGCGGGGTGTCGGTGCGGTGGGCGCGGTGGTGACCCTGGACGTGCGTCGGGCCCTTCTCGCGGATCGCCTCAGCTACGGCTCCCGGTGGGGCCCTCTCGGGGGAAGGGGCCTCGGTCCCGGACCCCGGCGAGGCGTCCCTTCTCCGCTCCGTAAAAGTGTCCATCTGTTTTCTTTTTTTTTCTTCTGTTGTGGCATATGCAGCAGGTGCCTGCTCGTTTTTCGTATGTGGGTAACAACATTTAACTATGTATATATATTTCCGAATTGGTTTAACTGCCACCCGCCTGAATCTATTTAAAATCTAATTTTGTTTTATTTCAACCGCCCGACCCGACCCGACCCGACCCGCGGATAAAATCAAATTTTTTTTAATTTCATCCGCCCGATCCGCGGATAATCCGCGGACTCCGCGGTTGTGCCCGCAAACCGCGCATCTCTAGTATAAACGGATTTCACCTGTGTGTGTGTGTGTGTGCTTTTTACACGTCCGTGTGAGAGACAACAATTTCAGGAGTATGTGTGCAAAGATTTCAGTTATGTGTATGAGCGCATCTTACCAGTGTGTATGCAAGCATTTTACCAGTGTGTGTGAGCGATGTTGCATTCCGGTTCCGGTCACCAATAATCCCCGCCCCTTTTCAGACAAGTTTTTTTTTATTTTATTTTTTTTAAAGCCAAGTTGTTGACAAAATGTCTGCCGACAAGTAGCTTAACCGAGGCGGGAGCTCCACTTCATAATTTGAGGGCTTCAGCGGAGAATATAAGAACACTTTCAATGCAACAAGGGTCGCCCCTGCAGGACGCGGCACCTGAGCGGCCACACAGGTGCCTTTCTCCTCCCGACAGCCAAGCAGCCTGGAGCAAATGTTACCTTGCGAGTTTGCACCACAGCATCATCAAGTGCAACGTTTCAGTTCATGGACATCGAAGCAAGAGGAGGAAAAGGTAATTAGACATTATTTATTTCTAAATGACTGTTGAATCCCTCGAAATGTAAGGTGACATGGCATTGTAGTGAGCTACAATGGTAACATGTCGAAATGTGAGTCACGTCGTGGTACGTTAGTAGCTAATCAAATACTAATGATAATGGATTACAATTATTTAGCGTTTTTCTATCGACTTGATAAGGGGTCCCCAAACTACGGCCCGCGGGCCGGTTACGGTCCACCAAAGTCCAACATCTGGTCCGCTGGAAAAAAAAAAGTTGTATTATTATTTTCAATCTGTCTTTTCTAATCCATTTTTTGGTGTTCCCTAGCCGCTCAGGCAAATCATATTGTCTAAAAATGCATTTCCCTGTATGACTTATATTGTCTTGGCTGTTTTCATGTGATCTGATTGTTACATTCTTATTCCAGAGTCACCACACAGCTGCGTGACCATTTCAACAAGGACAGAATAAACAACCTCTGGATTCATGGAACTTCTCTGCACACAAATATATTAATTGGAATATTCAATCAATTTCACATAGAAACATTGTGATTATTATTTTCAACAGTGTGTTGAAAACAACCTTTTTTGGCTCAGAAAGGTTCTTTATGTCTTATTATTCATATGCTTTCAATACTTGTCGGTGTGTAATTCCAGACATAGATGTAAACATTAATGAGACAACAATGAACATTTTTCAACAAGTAAACCCACTTCAAAATGATGGCAACTATGGAATAGACATTTTCACTTCAATTCTGCACTTTATTCAGTGAACAATATGTGATATATAAGGTTTGTTAAAATGTTTTCTTCTCTTGTGCAGTGTATTCTGCAAATTAACATTTTGTAAAAAATAAATAAAGGAACCTGTTATACAGACATATATGAAGTTGCCCACTTTATTATTGCAAATATCAAAATAACACTGCAATATGTTTGTGCTGTAAACATTTATGTTTCTACCGTTGAGGTTTTTAATTTATTTTATGTTCTGACGAGTAATGTCATCCAGCCCCCACCATCACACACACTTTGTCAAAATCTCCCCAAACTTGTCCCAAATGTTTGTGCTACACAATTTTTTTGTCTTATGATTATTGTATTTAGGCTAGGTGTAAATATTAACACATTAACTTAAACTATAATTTTGGACAAACAATATATATTGTCTGACTACAAGAAGCATTGAAAAGTATATAAATAATAAGGCATAACAGGGGCGTCACTAGCTTTTAAGGACAGGGGGGGCTTAGCCCCCAGGAGATGCACAGGATGCGAGCGAACGTAGCGCACGAGCAAAACACTTCACAAACGGCTAACAAAGACTTATAAATAATTCATTGTTATAATTATTATTTCAGTCGGTTTATTTTCAATCTGTGTTCAGTACAACAACAAACATGGCTTTGCACAGTGATATTTTGTTTACAGCATCAACAAGAAACAATTACTTGCATGATCCTTCAAGATACACTGAAACACAATGAAAGTGGTGGCATTAGCCTTTATGTTATTAATTCACAACATAGAGGCTAATGCCACCACTTTAGCTCACAATACAATAATTGTTTGTTCCCAAATATTTTGAAGTTGCACAGATTACATTTTGGGCACATATGTGACTAAAATGGTTGTAAATTAAAGCCCTGGAAATATTACTTAGTTACTTGAATTAAAATAATATCTGGATCGGGATAATTTGGCTTAAATATTATATATATATATATATATATATATATATATATATATATATATATATATATATATATATATATATATATATACATATATATATATATATATTATGGCAAGCCGTTAAGGAAATTAAATATATATGGAAGTCTGAATAGAAATGAGAAAGGTTTATATATACTGTAAATAAGAAAGAATTGTAGCTGAGATAGGCTCCAGCGCCCCCGCGACCCCAAAGGGAATAAGCGGTAGAAAATGGATGGGATGGATGGATAGAGTCCGTCTGCTGATCTGAAAAAGAGCCAAAGCTGTCAAAGAGTTGAGGGATCATCTTCAAAGTGCAATGCTGAAACAAATAATGCAAACAATAAAATGTAACTTCCAGGATTTGAGATTAACGTAGTCCCGGGGACGGTAAAAAAAATGCACGTGACGAAATGAAATGCTCCCCGGGACAATGGCTTTTAACCATTGTTTTTCTTTTTCTTTTTATGTATTTATTAATTTTACATTTGATATTAAATGTCTTGGTATTTCCTCCCTCTGAAAATACAATACAATAAAACAAATATATTTAATTATGTTTTTTTCATTATTTTAACTATAGGATAATGTATATTACTTTATATAGACTCTACCAGAAACACAAAACTTAAAAACTAAATTATTTACAATTGCAGACACAAGGTTTCGTGCAGCTTCACTCATTGTAAAGGAAGACGGAAGTCCACGCAGGAGAAAAATGACTACAAAGATGGTGTCTGGGTTTTTCTTATATATATGCAAGGTCGCAAAGAAAATGCGGACTGGATTTTGAGTGATGTTGGCATTTTCTATATGAACAAGTGGAATGGATTGGATACCGACGCACTAAAGGGGCTCTCTACCTTACGCTATGAAGTGAGGGGAAACTGAGTGAATAATGACAGGTTATATAATTATTTATTTAAACTCATATTCGGGCCACTTTATAATGAATATGTCGGCATGTATTTGTAAAAAAAAAAAAAAAAAATTGTCCCCAAATTATTTAGGGGGGCTTAAGAATATTTTAGGGGGGCTTGAGCCCCCCCTAAAACAGGCCTAACAACGCCAATGAGGCATAAGGAACCTTTTTTGAGCAAAAAAAAAAGGATATTTAATATGTTTATGTGAAATTGATTGAATATTCCAATTAATATATTTGTGTGCAGAGAAGTTCCATGAATCCAGAGGTTGTTTATTCTGTCCTTGTTGAAATGGTCACGCAGCTGTGTGGTGACTCTGGAATAAGAATGTAACAATCAGATCACATGAAAACAGCCAAGACAATATAAGTCATACAGGGAAATGCATTTTTAGACAATATGATTTGCCTGAGCGGCTAGGGAACACCAAAAAATGGATTAGAAAAGACAGATTGAAAATAATAATACAACTTTTTTTTTTCTACCGGACCAGATGTTGGACTTTGGTGGACCGTAACCGGCCCGCGGGCCGTAGTTTGGGGACCCCTTATCAAGTCGATAGAAAAACGCTAAATAATTGTAATTCATTATCATTAGTATTTGATTAGCTACTAACGTACCACGACGTGACTCACATTTCGACATGTTACCATTGTAGCTCACTACAATGCCATGTCGCCTTACATTTCGAGGGATTCAACAATCATTTAGAAATAAATAATGTCTAATTACCTTTTCCTCCTCTTGCTTCGATGTCCATGAACTGAAACGTTGCACTTGATGATGCTGCGGTGCAAACTCGCAAGGTAACATTTGCTCCAGGCTGCTTGGCTGTCGGGAGGAGAAAGGCACCTGTGTGGCCGCTCAGGTGCCGCGTATAGCAGGGGCGACCTACGGCGGCAGCCCGACCCTTGTTGCATTGAAAGTGTTCTTATATTCTCCGCTGAAGCCCTCAAATTATGAAGTGGAGCTCCCGCCTCGGTTAAGCTACTTGTCGGCAGACATTTTGTCAACAACTTGGCTTTAAAAAAAAAAAAAAAAAAAAAAAAAAACTTGTCTGAAAAGGGGCGGGGATTATTGGTGACCGGAACCGGAATGCAACATCGCTCACACACACTAGTAAGATGCTCTTACACACACTGGTAAAATGCTCTTACACACACTGGTAAAATGCTTGCATACACACTGGTAAGATGCGCTCATACACATAACTGAAATCTTTGCACACATACTACTGAAATTGTTGTCTCTCACACGGACGTGTAAAAAGCACACACACACACAGGTGAAATCCGTTTATACATACTAGTGAAAAATAATTCCAGGTGTGTGTGCGTGTGTGTGTGTGTGCGTGAGACAAAAACATTTCAGTAGTGTTTATAAGAGTGTTTCAGTAGTGTATGTAAGAATGTTTCAGTAGTGTTTATAAGAGTGTTTCAGTAGTGTATGTAAGAATGTTTCAGTAGTGTTTATAAGAGTGTTTCAGTAGTGTATGTAAGAATGTTTCAGTAGTGTTTATAAGAGTGTTTCAGTAGTGTATGTAAGAATGTTTCAGTAGTGTTTATAAGAGTGTTTCAGTAGTGTATGTAAGAATGTTTCAGTAGTGTTTATAAGAGTGTTTCAGTAGTGTTTATAAAAGTGTTTCAGTAGTATATGTAAGAGCATTTCAGTAGTGTTTATAAGAGTGTTTCAGTAGTATATGTAAGAGCATTTCAGTAGTGTTTATAAGAGTGTTTCAGTAGTGTATGTAAGAGCATTTCAGTAGTGTTTATAAGAGTGTTTCAGTAGTGTATGTAAGAGCATTTCAGTAGTGTTTATAAGAGTGTTTCAGTAGTGTATGTAAGAGTGTTTCAGTAGTGTTTATAAGAGTGTTTCAGTAGTATTTATAAGAGCATTTCAGTAGTGTATGTAAGAGCATTTCAGTAGTGTTTATAAGAGTGTTTCAGTAGTGTGTATAAAAGAAAAACATACAAAGAGACAAACACAAAGTGCTGTGCAATACAATACAAAAAAATAAAAAATAGAATAGAAAAACACACACACACACACGCGCACACACACCTACATACAGATGAATGCATGGCTGAGTACAGAGGAACCAGGTGAAGAAACACTATCCCAGGAGTCGTCTGCACCAGGAGATCGCCAGGCCACGGCCTGCAGGACGCTGACAAAAAGCCTGCCCGCAGCCACGGCCGATATAATCCCTGATGTAGAGGGCTCCCTCTGAGGAACGCTAGAAAGTAAATATAATAAAACCTTTAAAATAGTAAGAACTATGAGTAAGAATAAAATATAAAATATGAGTAAAACATTTTATGAAGATAACAAATACATATATACAGTAAATATACAATAAATACATATAACTAAATAAAATCGAGCATAACTAAAAAGAAATAAAAAGGAAAGTACGAATGACGTCAATGGAATTAATACATTTTAGGTAAAAGCCAAATCCAAAAGTTGGGTCTTTAGCTTGCTTTTAAAACCATGAATGTTCTCTGCAGCCCTGAGGTCCTCCAGCAAGATGTTCCATGGACGAGGGCCATAATGGTGGAAAGCTGCCATCCCGTGACTTTGTGTCCTGACTTTTGGAATAATTAGGAGACGAGTGCAGGAGGATATCAGGGTCCAATGCATTGATTTTAAAACTGGTGTGATGTGGGCCTGCCTTCTGGTCTTTGTCAGGACATGTGCTGCTGAATTTTGGAGTAGTTGTAAAGGTGCAATAGCCTTTCTAGAAGGGCAGGGGGATACAATAATCTATAATAATCTATACGACTCATAATAAAAGCAATGCACTAGCGTCTCCATGTTGCCCTGAGAGAGAATAGAGCAGCAAACTCTGGCTATATTTTGAAGATGATAAAAAACTATTTTTGCTATACTTTCGATTTGTGGTATAAAACTAAGTTCAGTGATGAACAGCACAAGCAGATTTTTTTTACTTGGAGTGATGGGGTCAAGGACGATGCTTGTAGTTTTGATATGTGTTTCTCTCTCAGGGCCTCAGGACCAAGGACTAAAACTTCTGTCTTGTCCTGGTGAAGCTGTAAAGAGTTATCTGCCATCCAGAATTTATTATCTAAAATGCAATTAATAAGCATATCAATTTGGTCTTGTGTCATCAGGAGACATGGAAATATACAACTGTGTGTCATCAGCATAACTGTGAAAATGAATTCCACGTCTCCTGATGACTTAGCCAAGTGGAATCATGTAAATATTAAAACAAATAGGACCTACAATTGATCCTTGAGGCACACCACATGTGATTTCATTGATATGTGAGGAGTTTCTATCCATACTTACCAGCAATTTTCTGTCTGAGAGATAGGAAGTGAACCACTTGTGAACAGTACCGTAGAGGCCCACCGGGTGTTTCAGTCTATTTAAAAGAATGAGGTGATCCACTGTATTGAATGCAGCACGAAGATCCAGTAGACCCAAGACTGTTTTTGAGAGTCAGCACTCAACCTGAGATCATTCAGAATCTTTAACCCTAAATCCAGGCTGAAACGTCCCTAAAATTTTACATTTATTTAAAAAAATCATATACCGTATTTTTCGGACTATAAGTCGCAGTTTTTTTCATAGTTTGGCCGGGGGTGCGACTTATACTCGGGAGCGACTTATGTGTGAAATTATTAACACATTACCGTAAAATATCAAATAATATTATTTAGCTCATTCACATAAGAGACTAGACGTATAAGATTTCATGGGATTTAGCGATTAGGAGTGACAGATTGTTTGGTAAACGTATAGCATGTTCTATATGTTATAGTTATTTGAATGACTCTTACCATAATATGTTACGTTAACATACCAGGCACGTTCTCAGTTGGTTATTTATGCCTCATATAACGTACACTTATTCAGCCTGTTGTTCACTATTCTTTATTTATTTTAAATTGGCTTCCAAATGTCTATTCTTGGTGTTGGATTTTATCAAATAGATTTCCCCAAAAAATGCGACTTATATATGTTTTTTTCCTTCTTTATTATGCATTTTCGGCCGGTGCGACTTATACTCCGGAGCGACTTATACTCCGAAAAATACGGTAGTTGTTAAAAAACATGTTTTTCCAAAGTGTTACATAGAAATGGTAAGTTTGAAACTGGTTTATAAGTCAACTATAATTATTAAAATGGTCAGCATCAAAATTGCTCTTCTTTCACAGGGGCCATCACAGCTGTTTTTAAAGCAGCAGGAAAGACCCTCGTCTAATGCGAGCAATTCAAGATGTTTCAAATCTCCTCTCTCAAAGAACCACAAAATATCCTAAACAATCAGTATAGTGTAGTGGAGAGAAAACCCTGTCAAGCGTCTCAGCATTAACCAGGACAAAACTCTCCGGCGTTTCCTCAGGTAAAAACAGACTTTCGGACGGAATAAAAACAGAGTGAGAAGATAAAATGTCACATCTGTTCGTGTTTATTTTTCCTCTGAAGTGGTCTGCATACTACTCACAGAGGGAGTCTGAAGGAGTGCGACACATATTACTAAAATCAGAATTAATCAAATGATTAATTGTGTCAAAAAGCACTTTGGGGTTACGCTTATTGTTTGCAATGACGTTGGAAAAAAAGTGTTTCTTGCCTGTTGTAATATTTGGTAGTTAATCAATAATGCATTCGTCCTCCATTTTTTCTCTGCACATCTGCAATATATTTTTAGGTTTTTTGAAGTCATCTTTCTGGATTTTAGTGGAGCAACAGCGTCAAGGCCGGATTTAAGGTTGTAGTTACAATTAATGAACTCACAAGGTGCAGGTAAAACTACTGGAAGAAAACATTTACACACACAACATTAACAACAATGGTGTACCACTGCTCTTGCTTGTCCAATAAGGCACATTATCTGAGTCTTCCAAAGTTAATAACGATGGGGCCCTAATTGTACTCATGCTGTGTGGGTCTTCTGGCTTCAGTGACTGCCTGTGCAAAAAAAGCTGCTTCTAGCTACTTGAGTGAAAACAACAAAGGGTTTTTGCTGCGTCCTGACTCGTCAGTGACACGCGCGTGAGTAAACCGCTGGAAAAGTTACAAAAACTATAGCGAGGATTAGACTTAGACTATGTCTCAGTGTGTTTACAAGCACTTCTTGTCCAGCATTCTCATGTTGGCAGTTCATTAAAGACGTGTTTGGAAAAGCAACCGAGTGTTTACCCAAACCACCACATTGGTGACATCCACAACTGCCATTCATTTACCACCATTTAAATATTACAATTATAATATAATCAAAACAATGATCAAGATGACACCATGATAGCTGAATTAAAGGTAACATAACTACAAACGTAACCAATGTGAACATGGTAGATTTAAGCATAAAATAAAATAGAACAAACAACAAATGTAGAAAAACAAATTTTTACAATGGAGTTCAGGGTGCACATCGTGCCGTCAACAAACTGCGAGCGCTGCACGGAAATCTAATTACAAAGATGATGGTCATGTTGAATTTGCATTTTACTGTTTCGTCATTTTTATCTGTTGAGTGGATAATTCACAATAAAAAAAAGGTATTGTGTGTTGCTACAGTATTAGTCTGTTGCCAGCCACAATCGACGCTGATTGGAGTAGCGGCAGCCAATCCAGAAGGCGCTTAAAGTCAGCTGACTCGTCATCTTTAAACAGTGTCATGTGTGACGTGGGTTACACTTGAATTGCTATTGCGACATCCAGTGGACACCTTTTGAACAGCAGTTTCTTTCAATAAAAAAGTGCATCTTATGTTATACTTAAATTTATTTTGCGGGCCGTGGGCCGGATTAAACCTGTTTGCAGGCCTGATACGGCTTATGGGCCTGTACGTTTGACACCCCTGATTTAGACCAATAAAAGGCCTCCTTTCAAATAAATGTGTGGTAGTCTCATTGACTTTTGGCCGCTGTTAGAGAAAAGCCAGTACCCGCTGATGAAAGGTATTCAAGGTAACATCTGGGTGGACAAGTAGTGGTAGAATGTGTTACTGGCCTGGCTTACAAATAACAGTGTTTTGGAGGGTCTGTAGGTGATAATAGCCACCCCCCCAAGAATTCCATGTTTGTGCTCTATACTGTAAGTCCTCCATAGATAGGGTAGCTAAAGAAACATACATGCATGCTTCATGTTCCTCTCACGCAGCATGCAACATTTATCTTGTGGACTTGTAAAATAAAACCTCATGTTGCTGTCTCATGCATTCCCAGGTAGGGGAAGCAATGTAATGCACGTACAGTTTACCTTTTTTTAGAACAAAAAAATACTTTTCTTACTAAATGTATTCATTCTATCAATTTTTTAAGAATACAATACATGTATTCAGGGCCGGCCCGTGGCATAGGCCGTATAGGCAAATGCTAAGGGCGCCGTCCATCAGGGGGCGCCACGCCAGTGCCACAAATGTTGGAGAAAAAAAAAAAAAAGAAAGAAAGTTGGTACTATTATTTCTAAATACAAAAAATAATCCCACGTTAATTAAAATGCAAAGTAAAGCCTATTTAATAGAAATATTATTTGTTACAACATTACGCCCCCCCACCCCCCCCCCCTCTCCCTTACCGTAACATGACTCTTTTTGGACGTCACCACATCAAAAAATCAACACAAGATGTCAAAACGGCCAAAACTGTCAGGTGCCCAAGGAAGAAAAAAGAGAAAAGAAGAGGAGTAGAAACGAGAAAAGACAGAGGTAGCAGGTAGGTAACGTTAGCCTACATGAAATTATTTGTCTGTTACAGAATGTGATAGTAACCTGGCTTGTTAGCATTAAGCTAATGTTACATGATTCGGCAATTGCTAATCAATAAATAGCTAGTTCTGTTTTAACGTCGGGTTAATATTGTGGAGGGGGCTAAATTGCTATGGAAAATAATAATGTAACGTTAGGTAATTACTGTACTCCCACCTTACATTCCTCAGGTATTAGATCTTTTAAGCAGGTGTTTTTTGTTTACAATGTTATTGCCTTCTGGTTAGCTAATGTTTGCCCTGCAGGTAATAATCACTTGTCCACCCCTTTATATATTAGGTATAGTTGTAAGTAAAAAAAAAAAAAGGTCAAAGATAAAGCTAATCGGTTTCTTGCCTAGGGCGCCAGATTGGTTAGGGCCGGGCCTGCATGTATTGCATGCAGTTGCTTTTACAGTATGTTAAACTCCAATATCTCATAAGGCAGCAAAATATATTATCATACATTCCATATTAGTTGTTAACATAAAAATAAATACTTAAATATCTGTTTGATTTATGATTTCAAAGCAAGTTATCTATCAAATTATACACCGTAAAAACTGTAGATTTTACAGTAAAAAACAAACAAAAAACTGGCAGCCAAGATTTTATATTTAAATAACTTTTTTTTTCCCATTTACAGTACCGGTAATATGCTGTAAAAAAAAATGCTGTAAAATTCTGGCAACTTAGCTGGCAGTTTTTTACTGTAAATCTTCAGATTCTTATTTTTTACAGTGTAAATAAAAATTATCTATTAATCAAATAGGCAACTGTGCAACAATATCATGAGGCAAATTTTTATACAGTTATTATTGGCCTGCTGCGAAGCAAAACACCTATTCACTGCAGTGAATGGAATAACAGGGAATAACTATTAGCGTATTTGCTATTCTACTCATATATGAATAATAAATATAATAAATACTATATGTATATATATATATATATATATATATAAATATATATATATATATATATATATGTATATATATATATATATATATATATATATATATATATATATATATATATATATATATATATATATATATATATATATATATACATATATATATATGTATATATATATATATATATATATATATATATATACAGCTTCTTCCCCAGGGCCATAACCATCCTGAACGGACTGCCCCATTGTCCCTCATAACTGCCTTCTCTTCGGTGCAATAACCCATTCCACCAACCACCCTGTTTTTGTTTTGTTTTTTCATGTATATATTCATTTCACACCATATTCATTACACTTCTACATTTTTTATATTTTTATATATTTGCACATTGTTTTTTGTTTTTTCTAGCATGCACACATCGCACTGTATGGAATGGCCTCAATCTCGTTACCTTGCGTAATGACAATAAAGCTGATTCTGATTCTGATTCTGATTCTGATATATATATATATATATATATATATATATATATATATATATATATATATATATATATATATATATATATATATATATATATATATATATATATATATGAGCTTATGAGCACGACTATATATATATATATATATATATATATATATATATATATATATATATATATATATATATATATATATATATATATATATATATATATATGGATAGTACTTTATTGATTCCTTCAGGAGAGTTCCCTCAGGAAAATTAAAATTAAAATTCCAGTAGCAGTGTACAGAGTTGAGATCGAATTTAAAAGGTAAAAAGTAAATAATGGGGGTATATATGGCGTATATATATCATAGAACTGCTTTGGCACTTTTGGTATTTCCTCCAATTTGGTCACATGCAAGCATGAAAACAATAGCATGCTAATGTTTAATGCTAGCATTTTTACACATTTTAATCATTTAAACTTCAAAATCATGGTTATTGATACTGGACTGTTAACGGTTCCCATGTTAGCATGCTTATATTTTATGCCAGCATTTTAGCTAATTTTGCATGTTTAAACCTACAAATCATGGATTTTGATACTTGGCCCCATCTTGCAGGGATGCTAATCATCCCAATGTTAGCGTGCTGTCATTAGCATGCTAACTTTTTAGCCAATTTTGTACATTTAAACTTAACAATCATGGATTTTGATATCTGGCGCCATCTTGCAAGTATGCTAACTGCTCCCAATGTTAGCATGCTAACATTTTATGCTAGCATTAGAGCTAATTGTGTGTGTTTAAACCTAAAAATCATGGACTTTGATATTTGCCGCCATCTTGTATGTTAACATGTTACATGTTAGCATGTTAATGTTGTAAGCTTGCATTTTAGCCAATTGTGTCTGTTTAAAACCTAAAAATTATGGGTCTTGATACTTGGCGCCATCTTGCAAGAGTGCTAATTGTCCTTATCTTAACTTACCTTAAAAATCATGGATTTTGATACCTGGCACCATCTTGCAAGTATGCAAGCTGTTTCCATGTTAGCATTTTAACATTAACATGCTAATAATTTATGCAAAAATTTTGTACGTTTAAACTTAAAAATCATGGATTTGATGCCTGTCGCCATCTTGCAAGTATGCTAACTGTTCCCATGTTAGCATGCTAACATTTTATGCTTGCTTCATAGCTAATTGTGTACGTTTAAACATAAAAATCATGGACTTTGATACTTCATGCCATCTTGTAAGTATGCCAACAGTTCCCATGTTAGCATGCTAATGTTTTATGCCAGCATCATAGCTAATTGTGTACGTTCAAACCTAAAAATCATGGACTTTGATACTTGGCGCCATCTTGTTAGTATGCATTTTAGCTAATTGTGTACATTCAAACCTAAAAATCATGGGTTTTTGATGCTTATTGACATCACGTTATAATGCTAACTCGTTTTTGTTAGATTGTAAATTAATGTTTTATTTTATGGCCTCTTGAGTTTGAATGGAGAACTTTCCATCAGTACTATCCTGTATACGAAAGAGGTGACGCACAGCATTGATTTATAGCGTTGCTCCTGTAGCCATGTTCCTAATCCCAGACAGATTGCACCTGTGCTACACAAGCAGCAGCTTTGCACAGGCTAATCTGCCTGCTCGGGGGACTGGTGTGCTGCCTAAATGTTGCATGGGGTCAGCAGGCATGTCAGAGGCTTTATTGCATTGTGCCTAAATTGGAACCTGTCTGTCTTGCTCACTTTCCCCAAGCTGCCCCCCCTATCACGCACACACTCTCCAAGGCGGCTTGCCAAACTGAGAGCGAGGAGAGCCTGGAGATATTTCTGCTATGGTTTTATATTTATGATAAATTAGCAGTGTTTGTAAGCCATGGAGATGATGTATCTGTTCAACCAGAGGTAGAACTAGTGCTTGTTTGGTTATTGATGGTCGATTTGTTCCCTTTGAAACAATTCTTCTTCCACGCTTGCCAATGTTCTCTTGATTTTTTTTTTTCTCCATTTTTTTCTTCTCTTCTCAATTCCGTCTGCTTGGTTTTTGGATATTAAAGCGTTTTACTGTTTGCGAGTTGAAAGGGCGGTGGCAAAGTGACATTGCAGCGAGGCAAGCATGCTGCACAACAATACACCAAGCTGAGGTCATTACAACTCTGCTCCCCTGAAACTGGAGCGGTTTGGCACTTTGACTGCTCAGCATCCCCCAACTTTGCAGCCCTGCACTTCACCGCTTCCTCTGTTTGCTCCCCGTCGTTGCCAAAGCAAAGCGTGACTTGCACATTTGATGTTTATTCTAATAAATATGTCCCGACTGTGTCCTGTGGATTAACTGTGTTTGGGGTTGTCTCCTCACCTGCAGCTACTGGGAGAGGATATCAAGACGTACAATTCCTTCGAAAGCCAGAACAAAATTATTTGTATTTACAGCTGTGCTTCGATTTTTTGTACAGTCATCCTTCGCCACTTTTTTTCTAAAGCATTTTCTACTTTTTTTTATTTATTCATTTTTTGCTTAAAGGGGAACATCATCACCAGACCTATGTAAGCGTCAATGTATACCTTGATGTTGCAGAAAAAAGACTACCGGTATATATTTTTTTTAACCGATTTCCGAACTCTAAATGGGTGAATTTTGGCGAATTAAACGCCTTTCTAATATTCGCTCTCGGAGCGATGACGTCACAATCCGCCATTTTCTCAAACACCGAGTCAAAGTAGCTCTGTTATTTTCCGTTTTTTCGACTGTTTTCCGTACCTTGGAGACATCATGCCTCGTCGGTGTGTTGTCGGAGGGTGTAACAACACGAACAGGGACGGATTCAAGTTGCACCAGTGGCCCAAAGATGCAAAAGTGGCAAGAAATTGGACGTTTGTTCCGCACACTTTACCGACAAAAGCTATGCTATGACAGAGATGGCAAGAATGTGTGGATATCCTGCGACACTCAAAGCAGATGCATTTCCAACGATAAAGTCAAAGAAATCTGCCGCCAGACCCCCATTGAATCTGCCGGAGTGTGTGAGCAATTCAGGGACAAAAGACCTCGGTAGCACAGCAAGCAATGGCGGCAGTTTGTTCCCGCAGACGACCATGCTAAACCCCCTGGATGTCTTGGCTCACACCGTCCCTTATGCCACCGAAGATGATCAAGAGAAGAATATCGACCCTAGCTTCCCTGGCCTGCTGACATCAACTCCAAAACTGGACAGATCAGCTTTCAGGAAAAGAGCGCGGATGAGGGTATGTCTACAGAATATATTAATTGATGAAAATTGGGCTGTCTGCACTCTCAAAGTGCATGTTGTTGCCAAATGTATTTCATATGCTGTAAACCTAGTTCATAGTTGTTAGTTTCCTTTAATGCCAAACAAACACATACCAATCGTTGGTTAGAAGGCGATCGCCGAATTCGTCCTCGCTTTCTCCCGTGTCGCTGGCTGTCGTGTCGTTTTCGTCGGTTTCGCTTGCATACGGTTCAAACCGATATGGCTCAATAGCTTCAGTTTCTTCTTCAATTTCGTTTTCGCTACCTGCCTCCACACTACAACCATCCGTTTCAATACATTCGTAATCTGTTGAATCGCTTAAGCCGCTGAAATCCGAGTCTGAATCCGAGCTAATGTCGCTATATCTTGCTGTTCTATGCGCCATGTTTGTTTGTGTTGGCTTCACTATGTGACGTCACAGGAAAATGGACGGGTGTTTATAACGATGGTTAAAATCAGGCACTTTGAAGCTTTTTTTAGGGATATTGCGTGATGGGTACAAAAAAACTTCGAAAAATAAAATAAGCCACTGGGAACTGATTTTTAATGGTTTTAACCCTTCTGAAATTGTGATAATGTTCCCGGTACCGGGTCACGGACCGGTACCGGTCCGTGGATCGATTGGTACCGGGCCGCACAAGAAATAAAATTAAAAAATTAAAAAATAAAAGTTTTTTTTTTTTTTTTTTTTTAAATTACATCAACATAAAAACACAAGATACACTTACAATTAGTGCACCAACCCAAAAAACTTCCCTCCCCCTCACTCATTCACACTCATTCGCACAAAAGGGTTGTTTCTTTCTGTTATTAATATTTCTGGTTCCTAAATTATATATCAATATAGATCAATACAGTCTGCAGGGATACAGTCCGTAAGCACGCATGATTGTATTTTTGTATGACAAAAACCCCCCCCAAATTTTCAAGCGTTGACCGGTCCACACTTACAAAAAGTTTGGGGACCACTGCCTTAAAGGGGAACATTATCACAATTTCAGAAGGGTTAAAACCATTAAAAATCAGTTCCCAGTGGCTTATTTTATTTTTCGAAGTTTTTTTCAAAATTTTACCCATCACGCAATATCCCTAAAAAAAGCTTTAAAGTGCCTGATTTTAACCATCGTTATATACACCCGTCCATTTTCCTGTGACGTCACACAGTGATGCCAACACAAACAAACATGGCGGATAGAACAGCAAGATATAGCGACATTAGCTTGATTCAGACTCGGATTTCAGCGGCTTAAGCGATTCAACAGATTACGCATTTATTGAAACGGATGGTTGTAGTGTGGAGGCAGGTAGCGAAAACGAAATTGAAGAAGAAACTGAAGCTATTGAGCCATATCGGTTTGAACCGTATGCAAGCGAAACCGACGAAAACGACACGACAGCCAGCGACACGGGAGAAAGCGAGGACAAATTTGGCGATCGCCTTCTAACCAATGATTGGTATGTGTTTGTTTGGCATTAAAGGAAACTAACAACTATGAACTAGGTTTACAGCATATGAAATACATTTGGCAACAACATGCAATTTGAGAGTGCAGACAGCCCAGTTTTCATCAATTAATATATTCTGTAGACATACCCTCATCCACTCTATTTTCCTGAAAGCTTGTGTCGCAGGATATCCACACATTCTTGCCATCTCTGTCGTAGCATAGCTTTCGTCGTTAAAGTGCGCGGAACAAACGTCCAATTTCTTGCCACTTTCGCATCTTTGGGTCACTTGTGCAACTTGAATCCGTCCCTGTTCGTGTTGTTACACCCTCCGACAACACACCGACAAGGCATGATGTCTCCAAGGTACGGAAAACAGTCGAAAAAACGGAAAATAACAGAGCTGATTTGACTCGGTGTTTGTAATGAGAAAATGGCGGATTGCTTCCCAATGTCGCTCCGAGAGCGAATAATAGAAAGGCGTTTAATTCGCCAAAATTCACCCATTTAGAGTTCGGAAATCGGTTAAAAAAATATATGGTCTTTTTTCTGCAACATCAAGGTATATATTGACGCTTACATAGGTCTGGTGATAATGTTCCCCTTTAAACGAATAATTATTTAGCTTAAGCCCCGTTTCAGCCACACTAAACCAGCGATTAAGGTCCCTCTCTTCGGATCAATTTTTACACGGGTAAGTCAGCCGTGTATTTCTTGAATCTCCGGCTCTTAGCTTTGTATGGACTCATCGATCGTTTACAAACTGAGTTGAGAGAGGAAGTGACGCCAGAAAGACTGCGCCCACACAGGAAGTGACGTCAGAAAGAATGCACCGCAGCCAGCTTCTTAATAAAGCGGTTTCGTAACTTGGAGCTAACCACTGGAAAAATGGAGGCGAGTCATCCAGACATGCCCATGTTTCTCCTTCTTTTACATGTGGTGGCTTATTTTGCAGTCGTACTCAATGAAAAAAAAAAAGGTGCAGCGACTGAATCGCCAACACGGTTGCTTTGTTTAGGTGCTCGATTCCGCGGAATGATACGCGAGCAAACGTAATAATTTGTTACGTGCAATGTTTTGCCCTAACTAAGACAGTATACAAAAACAATGGAAAATCAAAAATGTTTGTCGAGTACTGGATCATGTGCAAAGTAGGGCATGCAAACACCGAGGTGTCATTCTACTTTTTATTATATTTCTTTGTAAACACTGAAAACTGAACAAATTGGAGTACATGTATATAATGTGTATGTTCAGTTTGTAAGTACTAGAGGTAAAAAGAGTATTAAAACCTAAATTCACAGTTAGACAAAACTTTTACTTAAAACATTTGTATGCACACTTGAACCATTTAGCATATCAGTATGTGGAACTCAATGGAATGGATTAAGCAAATAAGTCAAACAAAGTACTAATATGATTCAGTTTAGGAGCTGTTCAAACTCAAAGTGCTTACAAAGTACAACAAAGAAGAATCATGATAAACATCTTGAACCTTATTAAAAATGAGATCATCTTATTCATATCACTATGTGAATCACAACTTATAAACAATCATTTATTCATGAGAACTTGAATTATTAAAACATTTTGTGTTACGGTTAATGATTATTAATAAAAGTGTTCGTGTAGCAAATTAAGCACAAGAAGTGAAAACATGTGTTAGAAACTCAATGAGACGAAAAAGGGTAGGATTAAAAAAGGCTCTGCTTCTTTCTACTCCTTTTCGGACATGTAATGAGAAACTGGAAATATGTGATGTACCATGTTGTAATGGCATGCATGCTTCAAATAAACTTATACCATAACCAAATTGCTGATCTTTTTTTTAACTTAAATACAAGTAAAAGCACAAGTCTAAAAAAGATTTAAACTAAAAGTATGTATTCAGTATTTTCAACTACAAGAGTAACTAATTAATGATAGCCATCAACTCGCATACGTAACCTCCTGAGAACTACACAAGAGGACATTTGTTTTGGGTCTATTTATTTTGTCAGAGTTATAAATATTGGGTAAAAAATAGCCTTGTTTTGCAAAACACACATGCCAGAGGACACTTGTTCTCAGGAGAATAGAAATACTAAGAAAGATGTTGAATCAGGAAGTCAGTCAAGTAAGAGGGTTGTATTATGAACAGGGTCCTGGCACCAAATTCCGGGGCCCCATACGCAAGACTAAACCCAACGTCACCGCACCATGCATACCGGTACACTTGGTATGTTTATATGGACTAAAAAAGGTATTGCATAGATTTGGTTCAAACAAGCTTTTTAAAACATGACAACTTTAAATGAGGTTTTTGACTTTTTATAGATGGGATAAACTTACAAAACATATCTAGATAGACTCCCTAAATCATTTTTGTATATGTAAAAAAAAAACAGCGTTTTTTTAAACAAACAATTGCCAATAAATGCAATATAAAGTGGCCAGAGTATACATATAAATAATCATATAACCTGTCGTTATGCATTTAAATATGATTATAAATATGTAAAATTCCCCTTTTCTTCAGAGTGTAAAATTAAAATTTGGGAATTATCATCAGTGGACTAAAGAAATAATAATACATTATTATTATATTATTTTCAGTACATCTCCAGTGAGTTAAGTCTCCGCCTTTATTTAAAACCTAAGATACGCCTCTGCTTCTAACTGTAAAAGATTTCTTAAAATAATCTAACATGCACTTTTTAATGAATTCACCTTCTTTGAATGGCTAGCAACATACATGCCAACCCTCCCGATTTTTCCGGTAGACTCATGAATTTCAGTGCCCCTCCCGACAATATCCCGGGGCAACCATTCTCCTGAATTTGTCCCGATTTTCACCCGGACAACAATATGAGGGCTACAATATACACCCCCGCTACCACCAAACCTTGCCCCCCCCCAACCCCGCCCACCTCAACCGACGCACGGGAAGGGGAGTGGGGGGTGGGGGGTAGGGGGGGTATTGATATGGGGGGGGGGTGTTTGGTGGTAACTGGGGTGTATATTGTAGCTCGGAAGAGTTAGGGTTGCATGGGATTCTGGGTATTTGTTCTGTTGTGTTTATGTTGTGGTACAGTGCGAATGTTCTCCCGAAATGTGTTTGTCATTCTTGTTTGGTGTGGTTTCACAGTGTGGCGCATATTTGTAACAGTGTTAAACTTGTTTATACGGCCACCCTCAGTATGACCTGTGCAGCTGTTCATCAAGTATGTCTGGCAGTCACTCACGTGTGTGTACAGAAGCCAAATACAACATGTGACTGGGCTGGCACACTGTTTGTACAGGTTGTAGAGGGCGCTAAAGGCAGTGACATCATTGCACGCCTTTAATATTGTTGTTTGGGTGAAAATCGGCAGACATTCGAGAGAATGGTTGCCCTGAAATTCAAGAGAATGGTTGCCCTGAAATTCGGGAGTCTCCCGGAAAAATCGGGAGGGTTGGCAAGTATGATGCTGTCAAGCGCCATTCATATAAAACTTGCGGGCCACACCAACATTACATTTTCATATTAAGGTGCGGGCCGCAAAATAACGTCTCGTGGGCCGCAATTGGCCCGCGGGCCGCGTGTCTGAGACCCCTGGTCTAAAGTGTTCAGCATACAGGAACAGCTCACAGTCCACAGCATACAGCCAGTAATACTCCAGCCCTGACTGGAGGGAGAGGCAGGTATAAATAGGAGCCTGATTGGCAATTGCCACCAGGTGTGCCAGACTGCCAATCAGGTACAGGTGAGGGAAACAAGCGCTCAGGGAGACATGCAGGAAAAGGAACCAAAATAAGAGCGCTGACAGGAAATAAAACAAACACAGAGAAAAAAAAAAAACATAACCAAACTGTCAGTGAGAAGCCTGACATGTGCTAAGTTAGGTTTGCCGCTATCCAGGTGGAATAAGCCATTTTGCATTTTCGATAAGGGGTGTAGTCTTAGACATTCTTAATTTTATCTAAGCAACCTTATTATGAAACATTTACATCTATATGAACTATATATTAACGATTATGACGTCTTTTTTTTTTTTTTTTATCAAACTTTACAAAAGCCACAGGCTATCTGGGGCCTCCGAAAGATGTGCAAACCTTTTACAACTCACAAAAAGAATAATTTCCATTTATCTTAATCTTAAAAGCCTTTATTTCATTCACCAAACATTTTACATGACAGTCAAACCAGTGCATTGTGCTTTGTTTGTGTTGCCTTTTCCTGATGTGTGTCCAACACGACCCCTCCCTTGTCACGGCTGTCTGACGTACTCTCCTCGAAAGAGATTTGATGAGAAAACATCTCGGCAAATCCAGGGATAATGATTACATTTCTCTCGTCCATCCCTTTATTCTCATGCCGCTCCTCATGGATGTGGTCTGAATGAACACTGGGCCCTCTAACAGAGTGTGACGTACTTTCCTGAGGTTCCCGAGCTCATGATTTCATGCGCATCTCTTTAATCACGGCCGATGGCTGCAGGGGACAATGTGAGCGTCAGATGAGCAGATGGGATGATGGCTGCAGGAGTTTTGTGCAGTGGCCCCGGGAAGGTATGACTGGTGCCATAACCGTAGGGTGACATAACCGAAGGGGGTCGACATGCACTACCAATGACCGAGTGGCTTTCATCTATGCAAAGCTGCAACCGGGAGGGGGTGAAGCAGTAAATCCCGCACTAAGATGACTTGACTCTTTTCTGCAGAGCTCTTCTGCCAGTAGGCTTTGTCTCTTCAAATACGGCCTTCCAGTGTCCTGTAATGCTTGTAATATTTATCCTGGAAGAACAACACAGACGATGAGTGTCTTGTCACTTTTTTCACATTCTTTCTCGTCTGCTGCTCTGATGCATCTTTCAGCAGGTCCTCAAGCGCACATACCTGAGTGGGCCCCTTTGCCTTTCCCACTACAAGGCCTTATGCATGACTTCCTATCATCCTGTTGCCTAATGCTGGCAAAACAACACAAAGCAGCTGGAAGTCATCAACAATTCACTAAACAACTACGAGGTAAATTATGCAAATGAATCTTGAACCATATATTTCATTCATTTACCATTACCAATAAGTTGTTGCTGAGGCCCCGTTTACACTAAGCCGGATAAGGTTATCCAGGGTAAATCCCACCTAACCTTATCCGTGTCCACACACAACAATGCCACCGTTTAAAGGCCTACTGAAACCCACTACTACCGACCACGCAGTCTGATAGTTTATATATCAATGATGAAATCTTAACATTGCAACACATGCCAATACGGCCGGGTTAGCTAACTAAAGTGCAATTTTAAATTTCGCGCGAAATATCCTGCTGAAAACGTCTCGGTATGATGACGTCAGCGCGTGACGCCACGGATTGTAGAGGACATTTTGGGACAGCATGGTGGCCAGCTATTAAGTCGTCTGTTTTCATCGCAAAATTCCACAGTATTCTGGACATCTGTGTTGGGGAATCTTTTGCAATTTGTTCAATGAACAATGGAGACAGCAAAGAAGAAAGCTGTAGGTGGGAAGCGGTGTATTGGGGCCGACTGCAGCAACACAAACACAGCCGGTGTTTCATTGTTTACATTCCCGGAAGATGACAGTCAAGCTTTACCATTGGCCTGTGGAGAACTAGGACAACAGAGACACTTACCAGGAGGACTTTGAGTTGGATACGCAGACACGGTACCGTGAGTACGCATGCAGCTGCGGCTTCCAAACATTTAATCGCTTGCCCGTACGTGCGTGCCGCTATGTGCATGTCACGTACGTAACTTTGGGGGCTATGGGGAAATATATGTGCTGTATGAACTTTGGGGAGGTGAACGGTACTTAGGGCTGTGGGATTGAGTGTGTTGTGCAGGTGTTTAAGTTGTATTGGCGGGTTATATGGACGGGAGGGGGGAGGTGTTTGTTATGTGGGATTAATTTGTGGCATATTAAATTTAAGCCTGGTTGTGTTGTGGCTAATAGAGTATATATATGTCTTGTGTTTATTTACTGTTTTAGTCATTCCCAGCTGAATATCAGGTCCCACCCGCCTCTCACAGCATCTTCCCTATCTGAATCGCTCCCACTGCCCTCCAGTCCTTCACTCTCACTTTCCTCATCCACGAATCTTTCATCCTCGCTCAAATTAATGGGGAAATCGTCGCTTTCTCGGTCCGAATCGCTCTCGCTGCTGGTGGTCATGATTGTAAACAATGTGCGGATGTGAGGAGCTCCACAACCTGTGACGTCACGCGCATATCGTCTGCTACTTCCGGTACAGGCAAGGCTTTTTTATCAGCGACCAAAAGTTGCGAACTTTATCGTCGATGTTCTCTACTAAATCCCTTCAGCAAAAATATGGCAATATCGCAAAATTATCAAGTATGACACATAGAATGGACGTGCTATCCCCGTTTAAATAAGAAAATCGCATTTCAGTAGGCCTTTAAGACCCCCTCCCCCCTCCGTCCGTCGGCGCAACACGACCTAGTACGCATGCGCGGAAAAAAATAGATCCTCCTGAGCGTCCATCTGCTCCAAGCTCTCAAGTAGATGACTTCACCTCACTGTGAAGTTATTTAAAATAGCTATATTGTAATTAGTTTGCTGTGCATTTTACATGACGTGGCCATGGATGAAGTGCTGGCTGTCCAGAGTCGGGACCCGGGGTGGACCGCTCGCCTGAGCATCGGTTGGGGACATCTCTGCGCTGCTGACCCGTCTCCGCTCAGGATGGTTTCCTGCTGGCCCCACTATGGACTGGACTCTCACTATTGTGTTAGATCCACTATGGACTGGACTCTCACTAATATCTTAGATCCACTATGGACTGGACTTTCACAATATTATGTCAGACCCACTCGACATCCATTGCTTTCGGTCTCCCCTGGGGCGGGGGGAGGGGGGGGGGGGGGGGGGGGGTTAACCACATTTGCGGTCCTCTCCAAGGTTTCTCATAGTCATTCACATCGGCGTTCCACTGGGGTGAGTTTTCCTTGCCCTTATGTGGGCTCTGTACCGAGGATGTCGTTGTGGCTTGTGCAGCCCTTTGAGACACTTGTGATTTAGGGCTATATAAATAAACATAAAAAAAAATCTTCATTGACGAAAGCGTTTACATTTTATATTTATTTTACGCATATTTACAACATTGGAAAAACATTAGAAAAACAGAAGCTTCTCAAAGTGTGAGATAACTCCTGGAAGTTATTGGCCTAGTCGGCCGAAAGTGTAGATGTTTGTGTCCAAGTTAAAGGAAACTGCAGACTGTCTTCTTCTAATGGATTTATTACAATCTTTGCAAGCTGGGTAACGTTTGCTGTGGTCTGGAACAACATGGCACACAAACAACTATAAGAAATGCAGCCAATATTACATACAGATAATGTGTCATGAGGCATGCAAATATAAATTAAAGGAAATAAAGTAAAGGAAATTAAATTAGCTTAATTCGTTCCATTTTTTCCACTAGCGACGCTGAGATCATTATTCATGCGTTCGTTACGTCTCGTCTCGATTACTGTAACGTATTATTTTCGGGTCTCCCTATGTCTATCATTAAAAGATTACAATTGGTACAAAATGCGGCTGCTAGACTTTTGACAAGAACAAGAAAGTTTGATCATATTACGCCTATACTGGCTCACCTGCACTGGCTTCCTGTGCACTTAAGATGTGACTTTAAGGTTTTACTACTTACGTATAAAATACTACACGGTCTAGCTCCATCCTATCTTGCCGATTGTATTGTGCCATATGTCCCGGCAAGAAATCTGCGTTCCCTTTAACTCTGGCTTATTAGTGATTCCCAGAGCCCAAAAAAAGTCTGCGGGCTATAGAGCGTTTTCTATTCGGGCTCCAGTACTATGGAATGCCCTCCCGGTAACAGTTGGAGATGCTACCTCAGTAGAAGCATTTAAGTCCCATCTTAAAACTCATTTGTATACTCTAGCCTTTGAATAGCCCCCCTTTTTTAGACCAGTTGATCTGCCGTTTCTTTTCTTTTCTCCTCTGCTCCCCCTATCCCTTGTGGAGGGGGAGACACACAGGTCCGGTGGCCATGGATGGGGTGCTGGCTGTCCGGGGTCGGGACCCGGGGTGGACCGCTCGCCTGTGCATCGGCTGGGAACATCTCTGCGCTGCTGACCCGTCTCCGCTCGGGATGGTTTCCTGCTGACCCCACTGTGGACTGGACTCTTACTGTTATGTTGGATCCACTATGGACTGTACTCTCACAATATTATGTTAGACCCACTTGACATCCATTGCATTCAGTCTCCCCTAGAGGGGGGGGTTACCCACATATGCGGTCCTCTCCAAGGTTTCTCATAGTCATTCACATCGACGTCCCACTGGGGTGAGTTTTTCCTTGCCCTTATGTGGGCTCTGTACCGAGGATGTCGTTGTGGCTTGTGCAGCCCTTTGAGACACTTGTGATTTAGGGCTACATAAATAAACATTGATTGATTGATTGACAATGATGCAATATGTACATACAGCTAGCTTAAATAGCATGTTAGCATTGATTAGCTTGCAGTCATGCACTGACCAAATATGCCTGATTAACACTCCAACATGTCAATAACATCAACAAAGCGCACCTTTGTCCATTCACGCACAGTATAAAAAGTTTGATGGACAAAATGAAACAAAGGAGTGGCATAAAACACGTATTTCTGTGGCAGCGTCGGCGAAAGTTCTACATGTTAACAAACTACGGTGAGTTCAAATAACGCCAAAATTAAAAACAGCGCTCGCCAAATACGCTCATCAGTGAAGCATGTTTAATATAAATGGTGGGATTTCTAGCAATTAGGAAGGTTTGTGTCATGTTTGTTCTCCTACAGAAACCATATTAAAACAAAAAAATATATTTTCCTCCACCTTTTTCCATTTTCACATATTTTCTAAAAAGCTCCAAGGAGCCACTAGGGCGATGCTAAAGAGCCACGGGTTGCCGACGCCCGCGCTAGATGAAGCCCGAGTACTACTAATGGTACATGTACCACAGTTTGTGAATCCCTGATCTACATTATATTTATAACAAGTGGCCCGACGGTTTGTGTGGCCCTAAACAAGATTGTGTCTGTGGCGCCATTTAATATTACTTACGGTATTTATTACTATTACTATTAGACTCCTGAAGGGTCCTCAGTCCATCCAAAACCTAATGTCCCCGCCCCACATACACACAATCATTATGTTTACATGCACCAAAAACTAATCATTGACTTCATTTGGTTCAAACTAGCTTTTTAAAGCACATGTAAACAATTTTTTTTTTAAATAAATAAAAATGACATAATGAGGATTTTGCAAGCTGTATTCAGCTTGTAATGTCTGTCAGGTTTTTGCATGGAAAAAACTTGAATATGTTTTCCGTGATTCTGATTATTTGATGAATGTGAATTATCATTAGTGGATAACAACTATAATAATAATATGCCATTATTATAGTTATAACCGTTTATTTATTTTTATTAAAAGGGTCAATGTACATTAATGAACACAATAACACATATGATGTTGTAGAGCAGGGGTGTCCAAAGTGTGGCTCGCAACTCAAGTTTTGTTTGCTGTCAAATCTAAATAAAAATTAAAAAACAGTAAAAATGCAAAAAGAAAAAAAAAGAGCAAACATAAAAAATCTAATGAGAAAAAGCCGAACATTTGACACTACTAATTAAAAATCATACACACATATAACACAAAACAGACCCAAATGTCTCTTTAAATACAAATAATGTCTGTAGCATGTTTTATTTTTTACAAAAAAAAAAAAAAAAAAAATACCCCCCGCTTGCGCTTTTCAGTGCTTGGTGGAAACAGTTTGGACACCCCTGTTGTAGTGCATCTCCTGGGGGTGAAGCCTCTCTTGTCCTTAGAAATAGTTATGCCTCAAACTTTAATCAAGCATCCTTGAACGCACCACGGTTATGTACTATGAGAAGCAAAAATTAAACTTAAACATAACTTTGTTCGATGCTGCCACAAATAGATTTATTTTCCTTTCTTCTATTTCTTTATCCTGGTTCTCAAATATGAGCACTGTGTGTGTGTGTGTGTGTGTGTGTGTGTGTGTGTGTGTGTGTGTGTGTGTGTGTGTGTGTGTGTGTGTGTGTGTGTGTGTGTGTGTGTGTGTGTGCGTGTGTGTGCGTGCGTGCGTGCGTGCGTTCGTGTGTGTGTGTGTGTGTGTGTGTGTGTGTGTGTGTGTGTGTGTGTGTGTGTGTTCTTTTATTTCTACCCTTCTTGAGACATCAACAAGGAAAAGTACCTTCCATATGAGGACCGGTGAACAAGATAGGACATAAATCATGGTCCCAATACGGAAAACCATCGCATCTAATAGAGAATGTCTCATTTGCACCCCTGGTGGTGAAATATATCTAAATTAGGGGGGGGCGGTGTTGAGGTGGGGGGGTGGGGGGTATGTGGTAGCGGGGGTGAATATTGTAGCGTCCCGGAAGAGTTAGTGCTGCAAGGGGTTCTGGGTATTTGTTCTGCTGTGTTTTCTTTGTGTTAGGGTGCGGATGTTCTCCCAAAATGTGTTTGTCATTCTTGTTTGGTGTGGGTTCACAGAGTGGCGCATATTTGTAACAGTGTTAAAGTTGTTTATACGGTCACCCTCAGTGTGACCTGTATGGCTCTTGATCAAGTATGCCTTGTATTCGCTTGTGTGTGTGAAAAGCCGTAGATAATATGTGATTGGGCTGGCATGCAAAAGCAGCGCTTTTAAGGTTTATTGGCGCTCTGTACTTCTCTCTACGTCCGTGTACACAGCGGCGTTTTAAAAAGTCGTACATTTTACTTTTTGAAACTGATACCGAAAACTTTGAAACCGATATCAATAATTTCCAATATTATATTTTAAAGCATTTATCGGCCGATAATATCGGCAGCCCGATATTATCAGACATCTCTAGTAATAACTTAAAGTAAATCATGAAGATTAAAAACCCATTACAAACAAAACAATTAATAAATAAATAAATGAACTAAAAGCAGTCTTTTTCTCACAATGTGTCAAATTTTTTCGAATAAAATTGGGAACAATTTCTCACATTCTTCCTGTTTCTGTA